>NC_057348.1:89241991-89543991 GCF_016509475.1 Prionailurus bengalensis | reverse complement strand
TTTGGTTAATAGTATATAGAAGAAGGGATGATTAATAAGCAAAAATTTGAATTCATTCTTTTTCTGTGTGTCATAGAACTTGTATCCAGCTATAAGAATTAAGTGAGTGTTTTTTTCTTTAAAAAAAGAACCAGAATTAATAGGTTTTTATCTATAATCTTTAATGATACACATTTTTATCCTGGATGGTTATTTTTTGTATCTCTTCATCACCTACCACTACACTTCATTCCAAGCAAAATACACTTAGAGTTAAAATAGCTTTAACTGTATTTTTTTTTAAGTAATCTCTATATTCAGTGTAGGGCTTGAACTCATGACCCTTAGATCAAGAGTCATATGCTCTACTGACTGAGCCAGCCAGGCCTCCCAACTGCTGTCTTTTAAAAAGTATTATAACTACTTTTCTAACTTTTTCACTAGCACTTTTTAAAAATTGTCAAGTCAGCACTTGAACTACATGACTAAAACCTGATAAACTTAAGATACTGAAACTCTTAATCTGTTATAAGAACATCTTGAGACATTATGGCTAAAACCAATTACCAGGTTAGGAGATTATTTTTCTCAGTGATGGTGTTTTAAAAAAATCTTTTAGGCATTTTCAGGTTACTACTTGACAGTTTTTGAGTTTTAAAATAAAAGCATATTCTTTGTGCAAGGGAAAAGCCTACTGTTTTATGAACACATTATCTAGAAAGAGTGAGGATTAGGTTTATTTGAAAACTGTATTCAAAGTATGTTTTTATGGCTAACACATACATTTATTTTTAGAGAATGATGTTATATACACAATGCATAAATATTGCCTTCTACTATTTAGTGTTCCCTCCATTTAAATATTACAAATCAATATTTTAAGATTATAACAAATGCTTATCTATTCCTTTAGAAATATGTGCTTATTCCACAAATAAATGTCTAATATTTTTATAGTCATTTTGGACCAAATGGCCAATCGCATTGTATGTTTGCAGAATTGAAAGCTTAAAATTTAGCAGAGAATTTGGTGTCTGCTCTTCAGAATGGCACAATGGCAAGAGTAAGAGGGAATATTGCAGTGTTGGTAATGGGCAGAAATGTTCTGGCTTTCAAAAAAAAAATATGGATGTCTGAGAACCAGGAATTCATGGAACCCAGAAGGATTTGCTACTTATACGTGGACAATTCCTTCACTTATAATTTCCCCAAAATTGAGACAAAATTCAAGATAACTTTGGAAAAGAATGCTATCCAATACAATTTCTATAAATTCTAAATTCAAGGGGAGGGGCAATTTGTTCTATAGTAAAAGGGATGGGGCAGAGGGATTTTCCTGGAATTAATACAACCATGCACTCCCATCTGGTGTCTGAGATGATCTAGGTAATTAATAGAGAGCTTACACATATGAAAAGGGGAGACACTTTTGTCATAGTTTCTCAAGCACATACCTCCGTAAGTTGTGTTAAGCTTCTAACAGAAAACACATAAATAATTTTTTTCTTTTTCTTTTTTTTTTTTTTTTTTTAGAGAAAAGCCCTAAACACAGGTTTTCCAGATGTCTGCTCTGACAAGTTTAATTCCTAATCAGAACCTCTCCATTTTTTCCCAATCCTCAACAATTAGTATGTAAACAGATAAAATGAATGTATGGGTTCTTTTGAGAAACTGATTTATCATCCTGTGTTCAAGATTTATCTAAAGTGCCCTATGTATTGACAGATATAAAACCACAACATTTTTTCTGCAATTAAGTGAATTAGGCACGTCAAATTTACCTATTACGTAAGACATACTTTTAAAAAATGTGTATGTTGGGGCACCTGAGTGGCTCAGTCGGTTAAGCGTCCAACTTCCGCTCAGGTTATGATCTCACTGTTTGTGGGTTTGAGCCCTGTGTCGGGCTCTGTGCTGACAGCTCAGAGCCTGGAGCCTGTTTCAGATTCTGTGTCTCCCTCTCTCGCTGCCCGTCCCCTGCTCATGCTCTATCTCTGTCTCAAAAATAATAAACATTAGAAAAAAATTTTTTTAATGTGTATGTTTATATGTATACATGTGTATATCAATTAGTACATTAAAACTTGACAGAAAGGAAATGACAGGCTGACTTGTGAATTCTTCCAAAATTTTAAAGAATACAAATTGAATTCTTCTTCCCCCAGATGTTCATCGACTATTTTAACTTCTATTTAATAGTGTTTTCATGGTTTTGAAAACATGAAATAGACTCCTGACTAAAAGGAACAAGTAAAACTATCTGTATTTGTACATCACATGATATCATATGTAGGAAATTCTAAGGAACCTATTAGAAAACTACTAAAGGCAATAAATAACTTATAGTGTGATGGGATTCAAGATCAATAAAAAATAGTATTTCTAAGTACTTATAATAAACTTGATTGAAATAATAAATGCACTTAAAGTAGCACCAAAAACAATAAAACACTGAAATATAAGTTAATAAAAAGAGTGAAGAACCTGTATATTGAAAATTACAAAGCATACTTAAAGAATAACAACATAAATAGACATCCCATGTTCATGGATTAAAAAACTTTGTATTGTTAAGATAGCAATACTCCCCAGATTGATTCAACGGATTCAGTGTGATCTTTATCAAAATCACAGTTAGCTTTTATTACTTTCTTTGCCAATATTGACAAGCTGATGCTAAAATTTGAGGGACCCAGAATAGTCAAAACATCTTAAAAAAGAAAAGAGTGGGAGGACTCACACTTCCCAATTTCAAACCTGCTGGAACAACTGCATAGTTGAATGCAAAAGAATAAATTTGGAACCCTGTCTTACACCATTCATGAAAACTTAAGGAGCTAAAAGTATAAAACTTTATAAAAAAATCTAGGAGTGTGTTTTTTAGATATGACATCACTATATGCAACAAAAACAAACAAAACGCAACTGATTAACTAGACTACATGGAAATGAACAATGTTTATAATACAAATTATAACATTAAGAAAGTGAAAAGACAACACACAGGATGTATGAAAATATGTGCAAATCATGTATCTCACAAGGAACTTGTGTCCAGAATATATAAACTCTCACAACCAAATAATAAAAGGACAAGCCATTTTAAAAGGGGGAAAGGACTTGAATGGACATTTCTTGAAAGAAGTTATACAAGTGGTCTATGACCACGTAAAAAGATGATTACGACCACTATTCATTAGGGCACCACAAATTCAAACCACATTAACATACTAATGCCTGCCCAATAGAAGGGGTATAATTAAAACAACGGAAATTAGTAAGTGTTGGCAGATATATGGAAAAATTAGAACACGTATGAATTTTGGGCAGAACTATGTAATATATAGCTGCTGTGTTTAACATTTTCACACTTCCTCAAAATGGTTAACATAAAATTGCCATACAGTTCAGTATTCTATTTCTAGGTGTATTTCTGTGATAAATGAAAACCTATGTCCACACAAATACATGTATATGAATGCATAACAGCAGTACTTTCAATAGCCTAATTGGAAGCAACCCAAATATTCATCAAATAATTAAAAGAAAAATTAAATGCCATATCTATACAATGTAATACCATTTGGCAACAAAAATAAATGAAGTAATGACACATGCCACAACATAGACGATCCTGAAAACTATTTTGCTAAGTGGAAGAAAATCCTCACAAAAGACCACATATTGTGTAATTCCATTTACAGAAATATCCAGAAGAGGCCAATCCATAGAAATATACAATAGATTGCTTAGAAACAGGGCATGGGCAATAGGAGGGAGATTATCTACTAATGGGTCTAAAATTTATTTTAGGGAGGAAAAAAGCATCCCAAATTAGATTATGGTAATTGTTGCACAACTCTCTGAATATACTGAAAACACTGTATAATTTAAATGAGCAAATGAAAATGAAAACGTGACAGTCCAAAACTTTTGGGATGCACAAAAGCAGTCATAAGAGGGAAGTATATTGCAATTCAGGCCAATCTCAAGAAGCAAAAAAGGTCCCACATACACAAGCTAACCTTATACCTAAAGGAGCTAGAAAAGGAACAGCAAATGAAGCCTAAAGACAGCAGAAAAAGGGAAATAATAGATTAGAACAGAAATAAATGATATAGAAGCAAACAAACAAAAAAAGTATAGCAGATCAATAAAATTAAGACCTTGTTCTTTGAAAGCATTGTCAAAATTGGTAAACCCCTAGCCAGACTTACCAAAAAGAAAAGAGCAAACACCCAAATGGATAAAATTACAAATCAAAGAGGAGAAATCACAACCAACACCACAGAAATACAAACAGTTATAAAACAATACTATGACAAAGTTTAAGCCAACAAACAGGGCAATCTGGAAGAAGAGGACAAATTCCTAGAAACTCACAAACTACCAACATTTAAACAGGAAGAAGATTTGAACAAACCCATAACCAGTAAAGAAACTGATTCAGTAATCAAAAATCTCCCCCCAAAAAAGAGTCCTAGGCCAGATGGCTTCCAAGGGGAATTCTACCAGACATTTAAAGAATTCATACCTATTCTTCACAAACTGTTCCAAAAAATAGAAACAGAAGGCAAACTTCCAAAGTCTTTCTATGAAGCTAGCCTTATCGTGATTCCAAAACCAGAAAAAGACCCAACTAAAAAGGAGAATTATGGGCCAATATCCCAGATGAACTTGGATGCAAAAATTCTCAAAAAGATGTTAGCAAGTAGAATTCAACAATTCACTGAAAGGATTATTCACCATAATCAAGTGGGATTTATTCCTGGGCTGCAGGGCTGGTTTAATATTTGAAAATCAATCAGCGTGTTACACATTAGTAAAAGAAAGGATAAGAACCATATGATCCTGTCAAGAGATGCAGAAAAAGCACTTGACAAAATACAGCATCCATTCTTCGTTAAAAAAAACAAAAACAAAAAACCTCAACAATGCTGGGATAGATGGAACATACCTCAACGTCATAAAGGCCATATATGAAAGACCCACTGCTAAAATCACCCTCAATGGGGAAAAACTGAGTCTTTTCCCTATGATCAGGAATAAGACAAAGATGTCTGCTTTCACCATTACTATTTAACCTAGCACTGGAGGTCTTAAACTCAGCAATCAGACAACAAAAAGAAATAAAAGGCATCCAAACTGGCAAGGAAGTCAAACTTTCACTATTGGCAAATGACATGATATTCTATGTAGAAAACCAGAAAAACTCCACCAAAAAAAATGCTACACATAATATATGAATTCAGCAATGTTGAAGAATATAAAATCAATGTGCAGAAGGTTGTTGAATTTTGGTGTACTAATAACAAAGCAACACAAAAAGAAATCAAAGAATCAATCCCATTTGCGACTGCACCAAAAACAATAAGATACCTAGGAATAAACCTAACTAAAGAGGTAAAAGATCTACACTCTGAAAAATATAGAATACTTATGGAAAAAAACTTTAGAGGACACAAAGAAATGGACAGCATTCCATCCTCATGGATTAGAAAAACAAACATTGTTAAAATGTGCATACTACCTCAAGTGATCTACACATTTAATGCAATCCCTATCAAAATACCACCAGAATTCTTCACAGAGCTAGAACAAACAATCCTAAAATGTGTATGGAACCACAAAAGACCCTGGATAGCAAAAGCAATCGTGAAAAAGAAAAACAAAACTGGAAGCATCACAATTCCAGATTTCAAGCTATATTACAAAGCTGTAGTCATCAAAACGGTATGGTACTAGCACAAAAACAGACACACAGATTAATGGAACAGAATAAAAAAACCCAGAAATGGACCCCCAGTTATATGGTCAACTCATCTTTGACAAAGCAAGAAAGAATATCCAATGGAAGAATCTATTCAACAAATGGTGCTGGGAAAACTGGACCACCTTCTTACACGATACACAAAAATAAATTCAAAACAAATGGAAGACCTAACTATGCGAAAGGAAACCATCAAAACCCTAGAGAAGAATACAGGAAGTAACCTCTTTGACCTTGGTTGGAGGAATTACTTATTAGACACATTGCCAAAGGCAAGGGAAACAAAAACAAACTTGAATTATTGGGACTTCATCGAGATAAAAATATTATGCACAGTGAACAAAACTAAAAGGCAAATGATGGAATGGGAGAAGATATTTGCAAATGACATATGGGATAAAGAGTTTGTATCCAAAATCTATAAAGAACTTATCAAACTCAAAACCCAAAAAAACAAATAATCCAGTGAAGAAATGGACAGAAGACATTAATAGATACTTTTTCAAAGAATACATCCGGATGCAGATACATCAAGAATCAGAGATAGGAGAACCCTCTTGCACTGCTGCTGGGAATGCAAACCAGTGCAATATGGAGGTTCCTCAAAAAACTGAAAATGGAACTATCCAATGATGCAGCCATTGCAGTATTAGGCATTTACTCAAAGGACACAAAAATACTGATTTTGAAGGGGTACATGTACCCCAATGTGTATAGCATTGTCAACAATAGCCAAACTATAGAGAGAGCCCAAATGTCCATCGACTGATGAATGAATTAAGAATAGGTAGTGTATATACACAATGGAATATTACTTAGCCATCAAGTATAATGAAATCTTGCCATTTGCAATGATGCGGATGGAGGTAGAATGTATTATGCTAAGCGAAATGTGTCAGTCAGAGAAAGACCAATACAACATTATTTCACTTATATGTGGGATTTAAGAATCAAAACACTTATATGTGGAATTTAAGAACATAGGACAGGGGGAGAGAAGAGAGGGAAACAAACCACAAGAAGCTCTTAAGTATAGAGAACAAGCTATGGGTTTACAAGGGAAGTGGGTGGGAGCTGGGCTAGATGGGTGATGGAAACTAAGGAGGGCACTTGTTGTGATGAACACTGGGTGTTGCATCTAAGTGATGAATCACTGAATTCTACTCCTGAAACCAATATTGCACTGGATATTAACTAAAATTTAAAGTATTAAAAATGTGTAAAAAATTTAAATGCTGAAGCTGTATGGTATGGGAATTACATCTCAGTCAAGCTAATGAATAAGTCTAGCTTCTTTTGTTGGGACAATAAATACAGTTTTAAAAAATTCTAAGGTGGCCCAGTGGGTTGAGCGTCCGACTTTTGATTTCATCTGAGGTCATGATCCTGGGGTCATGTGATGCAGCCCTGCATTGGGCTCTGTGCTGAGCCAGGAGCCTGCTTGAGATCCTCTCTCTCTCTTTCTGTTTTTCTCTCCACTCCTCTCCCCTGCTCATGTGCTCACTCTCTCTCAAATAAAACAAATAATAAAAAAAATATTAAATAAGAAAGGCTAAATTCAAAAGAGAGCCGGAGAGGATGGCAGAGTAAGGGGACCCTAAGCTCACCTCACCCTATGGATACATCTAGGTAACAGTCATAACTAGATAGCACACATAGATATAACTAGGTAAGTATCAACAACCCAGAGAAGAATTGGAAGACACAGCACAAACCCTACAAATGAAGGCAGAACACAGGCCATATGGAAGAGGGTAGGAAGGGCAGAGACATGGTGGGCAGCTAATGGAGCATGGACTTATGCAGGGGTTGGGGATGGGGTGGGGAAGCAGCCATAGACAAGGAGAAGGGAGAGAAATAGAGTATCTTATCTCAAAACCCACATGGGGAAGCAAATCCCCAAAATATTTGGCTTTGAAAGCAAGAGGGGAGAATTTCAGGGGTTCTTACAACCAGAGGGACTTGAAGTCTGGAATTTTAAATATCAGCAGGCTCCATTCTGGGGAATCTGGATGGCATAGGGAGCTGAGTCCCCACAACAAACAGCCCACAGAGATACAGTGTAGAAGCAGCAGTTTGAAAAACCTCTGGGGCACACGGAAGGGAGTTATTTATGCCTCCCGGAGCTCCTCCCAGAGGGGGCAGCATTCACGGAAGAACTTCTCTAGGAACAAAGGAGTTGGCAGACACCATCTCCCTTGTCTACCCCACAGCATAAATGCTCACCCACCTACTGGAACCTGTGCAGCACAAGCACCCACAACCTAACTTGCTTACACCAAGCCCCTCCCCCCCACCCCCACCCTGGCCCCGACCCAACACTGCACATCAGTGGATCTGGTCTTCCTAGTTGCATGTGCCTCAGTCCCAGAGCTACAGGTCCCCTCCCCCGAAGTCCAGTGCAAACCTTGCCAACACCGCATCTTCCCACCTGTGCCCTTTGCGGGGCCTTGGTCCTGGCAGTGGCAGCAGGCCCTGTGGAAATTGCATGCCCTGACCATTCATGCTCTGTGGATCCGACAATGCCGGCCCTGGTCCCAGCAGCGGTGGCAGCTCTCATTTCATCAACAGACTGGTGTACATCCTGATAAAACTGCACGTTCCACCCAGGCTGGGGACCACCAAACACTACCTACAATAGGCAGAGAGTCTCTGCAGATGATTGAACTGAAGGGAAAAGTGCCCAGGGCACTACAGCAGGGTACATGGAACACACAGAGGAGACATCTCTGAAACTCCAGGTTCTGATGAACAGGGGACATTGCACTGCAGGGCATTATAGGGACCTCTTCTTCATAAGGACATTACTTATAAGGTCAGGAGACATAGGTGACTTCCCTAACACAGAGAAACAGACAGAGAGAAAGAACAGGAAAAAAACACAGCAAGAGACCTAAGCAAAACAGACCTAAGTAATATGCCTGATAGAAAATTAAAGGAATGATCATAAAGATATTCACTGGATTTGAAGAAAGAATTGAAGACATGAGTGAGACCCTTAACAAAGGGATAAAAAAGAACCAATCAGAGATGAAGAGCACAATAAATGACGTTAAAAATATACCTGATGGAATAAACAGCAGGCTAGAGGAAGCAGAACAAATTAGCAACCTGGAAGACAGACTAATGGACTAAACAAGCAGAGCAGGTGAGAAAAAAAAATTATGCAAAATGAGAACAGACTTAGAGAACTCAGTGACTACATCCAGCATAATAATATTCACATTATAGGGATTCCCAGAAGAAAAGGAGAAAAAGGAGCATACAATTCATTTGAAGAAATAATAGCTGGAAACTTCCCTCATCTGGGAAGGAAACAGATAGCCAGATCAAGGAGGCACAGAAATCCCCAAGGGGGGGCCACAAAAGAGTAGTGATAAAAGAAAAAAAATAAAGCAGCAAAAGAAGACAATGACATACAAAGAAACCCCATAATGCTATCACGATTTTTCAACGCAAACTTTGCAGGCCAGAAGAGAGTGGCATGATAGAATCAAAGTGCTAAAAGGGAAAAATCTGCAGCCAAGATTACTCTATCCAACAAGTCTGTCATTCAGAGTAGAAGGAAAGATACAGAGGTTTTCAAACAGAAGCTAAAGGGGTTCATGACCACTAAACTAGTCCTACAAGAAATGTTAAAGGGGACTCTCTGAGCGCAAAGGAAAGGCCCTACGTAAGAGTATGAAAAGTAGAAAACACAAAAGCAGTAAAACTAAGTATATCTGTAAAACTCAAGGGATTCACAAAATAAAAGAATGTAAAGTATGATACCATATACCCAAAACATGGGCAGCGGGTGTGTGTGGGAGGAGTAAAGAATGGGTTCAAACTTAGTCAACCATCAACTTCATACAGACTGCTATATGCAGAAGATATTATACACAAACCGAATGGTAGCCACAAGTCAAAAACCAGTAATATGCCAAGAATTTAGAGAAAGGAATCCAAGTGGATCAGTAAATGCCTGCAAACAAAGAAAAAAAAAGATCAACAGGAGTCAGAGAAGAACCACAAAAACAACTACCAAAAAAAAAGTACCAAAATGGCAATAAATACATATCTATCAATAGTTACTTTATGGGGCACCTGGGTGGCTTAGTGTGTTAAGCATCGGACTCTTGATTTTGGCTCAGGTCATGATTCATGAGATTGAATCCTGTATCGGGCTCTGTGCTGACAGCTTAGAGTCTTCTTGGGACCTCTCTCTCCATCTCTCTCTCTGCTCCTCCCTGCTCACTCATACTCTCTCTCTCTCCAAATAAACATTTTTTAAAAATAGTTACGTTGAAGATAAATGGACTAAATGCTCCAATCAAAAGACAGTGAGAGAATGGATAAACAAAACAAAACGCCAAGACCCATCTATCTGCCACCTATAAGGGACTCATTTCAGACCTCAAGCCACCTACAGATTGAAAGCAAAAAAATGGAGAAACATTTATCATGCAATGGATGTCGAAAGACAGCCAGAGTAGCAATACTTATATCAGACGCACTAGACTTTAAACCAAAGATTGTAATAAGAGACAAAAAAGGACACTATATAATAAAGGGGATAATCCAACAAAAATGTGTAACAATCGTAAATATTTATGCACCCAATATGGAAGCACCCAAGGACATTAAACCGTTAATAACAAATATAAAAGAAACTAATGGATGGTAATACAATAAAACAACCAAGCAAAGGGTAAAAAAAGAGAGAGAGAGAGAGAGAGAGAGAGAGAGAGAGAGAGAGAGAGAGAGGCAAACCAAGAAACAGACTCTTAACTAGAAAGAACAAACCGAAGGTTACCGGAAGGGAGGTGGATGAGGAGATGGGTGAAATAAGTGATGGGGATGACGGAGAGCACTTGTGATCAGCACGAAGTGTTGTATAGAAGTGTTGAATCACTATACAGTACACCTGAAATTAATATAACACTATGTTATCGACACTGGAATTAAAAAAAGTTGCAAAAAATTCAAGGAGGAATAAAGGAATTTTTATACAAAGAAAAGGTGAGGAAATGCATTGCAAGCAGTCCCTTCTGTGAAAGATTTTTTTTTTCAGGCTAACAGAAAATTATATAGGTCAGAAACTTGGATCTCTCTAAAAAAGGATAGAAATACCATGCTAACACTAATCAAAAGAAAACTGGAGTAGCTGTATTAGCTTGACAGGAGGCTGACTTCAGGGCAAAGAAAATTAGCAAGAATAAGGTAGGTCACTATATCATGTACACATCTCTCAAAATTGTGGATTTTTTTCTTCTTTAGTAAAATTCCGTGATGAGATTTAGAATGTAGCAATTCCTTTATATTTAATTCCATTTCATATTGATAGTTTATCATTTGTTCCAAAATGTCTGCTTGTAGGTAGTTTGTTCAAATTATATACATTGCTATGTGTCTGAGGTCTCTGTTCATCTAGAAAGATTTCTTCTATCCAAATCTTCCTTCTTCTTGTTCCACACTACTGTCACATTACAAAAACTGTGTCAATTGTCCTCTGGTACGAACCGCATTCTTGATTGGTCTATCTCCTTTCTTTGAGGTCATTTAAATTTTTGGAAGAATTATTTTTCCTTAAAAATTGGAAGCATTATTTACAAGTTTGTATAAATTCAGGTTCAACTTGGGAAGAATGCTTCTAAGAGGTATAAAATATCTGGCTGTCTCCCTGTTAATAATTGTAAGATTGATCATGGGTTCTAGTGGTAACAGCCTAATTCCTCCTTTATAAAGTTCCCCATTATTCTTTCATTTAATTGTTTACTTCTATGCCAGAAACAATGATTTCATTACAAATTGAAAAATGGCAATGTTCTAATTCTGATATTTCTTCCTCATTTATTATCTAAATTCTTCTCTAAAAAAAACTTTTCATCATTCGCTAAGAGTATTTGATTATACTAAAACACAGTTAATATGAGATGGGCAGGGAAGATATTAAATTTTCCTTTAATTGCCAATTCCAGAGTAAGGAACTGGTGCTCTAGATACCACGGTGGTAATCATTAGTTTTTTGTTTGTGTTATTTCTTGATATTATTGTTGGTTGACTCTATCTTCTCTGTAAATATCCTTATTAACTCACTACTTTAAAATATATATTCCATTTACAGTAATGAATAGAATCTGATTTTACTTTTGTTGCAGAATTTTCCCATCTGTGTTCAGTGATAATTCCTTTGTTTAAGTCCCAAATTCCTTTGGCTATAACACTACCAGATTTTTATTGTTTCTTTGCTTTCTCATACAAATATCAGACTCACCCCAAGCATTTCTTATACTATTCCTTAAATCAGTCAATAGTTTCAAATTACCACTTGTGACAGCATTTCAGAGTCCACAGTTTTAGGAACAGAGGTGCCTATTCCTATGGGGCTGACATTATTTTTAGGGTTTTTTTTTCCCCTAGTGAACAGAACTAGGATGGATGGATGATGGATGGATGGATGGACAGATATATTACAGATTAACAGATAAATGTATAGCATGTTTTCAGACATATAATCTTTAGGCTTAATGAATTAACATAACTAAGAAGTAACTTTGTTAGTTATAAAAAGTATACTTGGCAATCTTCAAAGAAAAAAAAAACAGGGAAGAGAAACACCAATGGAGAGGAGAACTTCAGAAGTGATCTTAAGTTTGTTGTTCCCAGGAAAGGAAGTATTAGCTAATGGATTTCAAATTTGCCAGTGTTGATGACAAATCTAAATCCCAAGTGGAGATGGCTGTAGACAGTTTTAGGCAAGGGTCTGGAAGGATGCCAGGAATTTGCAGCAAATACCCTAACCTATCACCATTAACAGTTGGTTTATAGAAGTCTTTTTGTTGTGAGTCATTCTCCTTTTTAGTGACCTTTGGATTCCTATGTATTCAGATTATAGCGCACACTTGCTTCTGGCATTTATTTTATTTTTGTGAATACAATTTCTCACTTTAAATAAAAAAATGTTTCCTTTTAGTGCATCTGGCTTCTTTATAGTTGACTAAGAGGAAGGATAAGCTGATCGTGCCAGTACACTATTCACAATCCCTTTGACATTTATTTTTTTTCTGTTTAAAGTCAATGATTTAGCATTCTAGCACCTTAATCTGCAGTATAGTTTAGTACGCACTAGTCATTTTCTCAGCCATGGTCAGTCCCCGGCCTTTACAATACCAAGTCTTCAAAGAAAGGACTAGATAATAGCAAACACTAATAATAGCAAGTCTTCAAAGAAAGGGCTAGTTAATCACAATGCCTTAAAGAAAAAAAAATAGCAAAAGGCATTCTTTACTCAGATCAGAGCTTGCTAAACCTTTCAAGGAAGTGTGAATACAGACAGACTGAAGCACAGTCAGAAAGGACCAGCTTCCAATGAAATTTCTTGAACATCTCTTGTAACAGAAATTCAAGTTTATTTGACGTGCTATTTCACAAGAATGCTTTTATTTATTGAGTGCATGGTATGTGCCAGATGCTGTGTAAGTGCCTCACACGTTTCTCCCCATCTAACTGTCTTAATCCAGCAAGCTGAGGCTCCAAGAGGTTGAATTAACAGACACCTCTAAACGACAGCGTCAGCATCTGAACCCAGCCCAGTGGATGGCCTATGCTCTTAAACATGACCCTTCAGAATCATTTGCCAAGTTTAATCCACAGTTTTCCATACTCTTTCCATATTCTTTCCATACCTCATTTTTAGAAGTTTGCCATAAATATTCTGCCCCATCCAGAGGAATCTCGAATAGTTGATCCAGTGTGGTCCCAAAGAATAAATATGTTTTGCAAAGAATCTGGAAGATTCTCATGCTGAGGGTTAAGGGTTCACTTTAAGAAACCATATGCCTGTTTTTTCTTCCATTTATTTCTCTATCAACTCAGCTCTCTATGTTGACTTTTTCCTTGTGAAGAAAATATGAAGCTGCTACATCCTGAGACAAGTCCTACTTGACCCAGGAGGTGGCTGAAGTGGTAAGAAAGGAAGAGAATGATTGACACTGAGGCACAGCACCACATGTCTTCCTTGTTCCTCTGGCAAGACCAAGCGGATGATGGTAAATTTACTTTAAAACATTGCCTGTCTTGGCATGCACACATGCGTTCTGCTTACCATCAGGTTTGTTGAACAAAAGAGGCGTTTACTCTCTGTGTTGGAAAGGTAGTACTGGAGGTTAGAGGAGAGCAGGGAAAGAGAAGATATATGATGTACTGCACTAAATGAATTTTTCTCCAATTTTTTTTTTTTTGCTAAGTAGTACTCATAAATTGTTTAAGAATGGATTTAAAAGGTACCTTTGTTTTTGGATATGTGTGTAGGGATTTGGCATCAAAATTGACCCTAAAAGACTACCTACTTTGCATGTTTTAATGAGACCTTTTTTTATTTCTAAGTTTCTTTATTTGAGAGAGAGAGAAAGTGCACGTGAACAGGGAGAGAGGCAGAAAAAGAAGAGACAGAATCCCATGCAGGCTCCTTGCTGTCAGTGCAGAGGCAGCCGACAGGTGGCTCAATCCCATGGCCCTGGTATCGTGACCTGAGCCAAAATCAAGAGTCATATAGATACTCAACCGACTACTAAGCCACTGAGACACCTCTTAACCAAACACTTTTAACCATAATATACTTAGGTTAAAACGAGTTTCCTTTGAGTAGACATGTTGGCAGTCAGCCAGGAATTTATGCATATTTTGGCAGTGTTTAAGCTGTCAAAAAAAAAAAAAGTCAGCCCTTATTCGGGAAATTTAAAAATATCTTCATAAGTTTAAAACCTCTAAGTGTGTTGACCAGTAAGCTGGAACAGCTTTTGTAGAAACAGGTGCCTCTGAGAGCTGAGAATTGGAATCAAGTGGTTATAATGAAATTTACTTTAAAAGTTTCTCACCAGCGACATTTATAGAATATTTAGATTTTGAAGAGTGCCAGGAAGGAAGTCTAATGTGCGTATTAGGGTGACCAACCAAAAAGGGTTGCCAGATTTCATGTTTGCTTCTCTGGCTTCCTGAGTGAATGAAAGGGATTATGGGAATTTGGGTCCATAAGGTGGAAGGTTGCTCTGGGGACAGTTGTTCCCCAGGCTGTAGAAGAGTATTTGGATAGAGATATTGAGGCTTGAGGTCCCAAGCATGGGGAACCCCTGGCTCATCTGCTTTGCTCTTGTACTAACAGTGCCTTCTGTATAAGAATGCAAAGCCACAGGACGTGGGTACAAAACAGTGTAAAACATCATCTGCCCCAGTGTTATGGACTGCTCTTCTGCAGTGACACAGGGTGACATCAGAAAGCAAATGTTGTGGAGTTTAGTAAGACAAGTTCTCTAGGGGTGAAGCTCGATTTCTTTCAGTAGATCATTTGGGAATGGGAGACATGGGGCATGTCTAGTAGGGCAAATGGGTTTCTTAATTTATCAAGTAATAACAGCACATTTATAATTCAACTAGAGTAAAACCTTGGTTTTGAGCATAATTTGTTCCAGAAAATTGCTTGTAATCCAAAGTACTTGTATATCAAAGCAAATTTCCCCTTAAGAAATCATGAAAATTCAGATGATTTGTTCCACAACCCCAAAATATTCATATAAAAATGATTACAATAGTGTAATATAATACAAAACAATAAAGAAAATACAAAATATAAAGAAAAATAAACAAATTCACTTGCACTTACCTTTGAAATCCTTTTTGGCTGGTGTGAGGGAGACGAGAAAGAGGAGGGTTATTGTGTAGGATAATTTTACTGTCACAAATGACATCACTGCTATCTGTTGACTCAATGGAACCTTTTTCTGCATGGGGGCCATTGTATACACTCACACAGGAGTTGACTACAGTACAGTATTAATAAACTTGTCATATACTGTATTTAATGTGACTGCCAATAAGGCAGCAGGAGAAAGGGTCTATATCTGCAGGCAGCCTGACCTAGAATGAAGCAAAGCATTCCTAAGCTTACGCTTATATGGAAAAGGACTATCCATAGGTGCTTTGAAGTGACAAAACAATATACTAGGTGCCAGTATTGGGCACCTTGCAATTTATGAAAAAAATCACTGATTTTTGACAAACACCACAGCTTGAGACCAAGCATTCAAGCATAGGAAACAATCACCCACCACCCTCAGCGAGAGAAGAACCACTGGCTTAGTTCTGATCACGTGACATTCAGCGTCATGTACTACTCATATTTCAAGACATTGCTCGTTTATCAAGTTAAAATTTATTAGAAATGTTTGCTTGTTTTATGGAACACTTGCAGAACAAGTTACTTGCAATCTAAGGTTTTACTGTATATGGAAGAGTTCATAGTCTTTGCAATTGTAGCCCTAGAAAGCTGGCTATGAAGATGTCAGTAGAAAAATAAAAGTCTGGTTCTCACTGGCGTAGCTTGTTAATCCTGCGCTGGAATACACTAGAAGTGATACTATTAAAAAGATTACCTATAAGACATCTCTGGAGCCACACACTTTGGTCCAACACTGGCTGTATCCTTGATGGATGTTTCACATTCAAGTTATTTAACATCTTGGTGCCCCGATTTTCTGATCTGTAAAATAGGAATAATAAAATTATTTGCTTCATAGGGTTTTTACAAGATTACACGAGTTACTGGATGAAAGAGTTTTGAATAATTCCTAATACTTAGAAAAATGTCATTCTTGCCATGTACTGTTTATTAGTTTATTATCATTTTGATTATGAGTGTGCCTTTAGGACATGCCTATTACCATATTCAGAAAGATTAGTTGATTATATAGGTTAATAAGCTCTTGAGTAAAGTTGCCAGATTTAGCAAATAAAATTACACAATATACAATTAAATTTTAATTTCAGATTTTTTTTTAGTATGAGTACATCCTCAGTATTTATGAATACTTATACAATATTCTAACAGCTTTTTAACCCTTTTGTAACTACTGACTTTATTCTCCTCTAGTTGCAATCAAGGTCTCAAGATGGAGTCATGGTGTGGTCAGCTGTACCTGCAAGTCTTAGAGTAAGGTAGAAGGTTATCTCCAAAATGAGGTCAAAAAGAAACAAGCACAGACCTTTACTGCAACTACTAATAACAGAAGGCATCTTTCCTCTGGTGGCTGAAAACTGTTAAAATATAACCCAGCAGCCTCTATGTAAGAAAGGATAAACAAAACAATACAGAAGACAGCAGAGCAAAGAGAGGAGAAAGATGAGATTATCACAAATGCTCTCAGTCCCTGGAGTTAGCTGACCAGATTTGATATACCACTGGCCTTTTCATTTATAGGAACCATTACATTTTCCATTTAGCTGATATCAATTTGTATTAGATTCCTCACACTTATAGCTGAAAATCTTCTAGCTAATAAAACAAGTAAAGGTCATCTACAAGGCCAGATGGGAACAAGAGAACAGTCCAAACCAGGGGTTTGAGGATCTTACAATTAGTCTTAATACGCATCCTACCACATTATTAGTATTCAATAAATAATGGTCATTGTTAATAGCATATTTATTACTTAGTGTCTAAAGAGTGAAATGTAACTAATTTGAGATGTGACATTGAGTTGCACATATACAGATTTTCTGTAAAAAGGATGAAATGTAACTAATTTGAGATGTGACATCGAATTGCACATATACAGATTTTCTGTAAAAGGGCATTTAAACCAACTTGTGTCATTCTCGTTCTTCCTGTAGTCAACACGCTTTTATTTTCCCAAAGAATCTTCATAAATATTCTACAATAGCACAGCGCCGTTAGAAACGTTTTGACAAGATGAATTAGACAAGTGGAGATTTTAGTTCCCTAGAAATACACATACTTGAAAGAATAAATGGATAAAAATTGCTGGGGCAACTTATGTTTGTGTTTTGTCAAATCTTCCATGTTTGCGAAATTGTTAAAGGCATCAGATGACTCAGAACGCAGATTCGCCCCCCCCCCCCCGTTGCTTGCTTGATGCCACGAGATTATTAGAATATGGTTGTAGCTCCATTCTATAATCCTCTCTTAGACCTAATTTCTTTTAATAATGCAAAAATATGGTTTTGGTGGTTGCTATCATTTTGGTCAAGATCACAATGGCAAGGACCTTTTACAGTAAGAAAATAACAGATCTTCATGATTTATATATTAATTTCTGCAATTCTGAAGCCAGATGAACATAGATCTGAACGTCAACTTTGCTACTTAATGTTTGAATGACCTTAGTCATTTCCTCTTGCTACAAATCAGTTTTCTTCTCTGAAAACTGGACCTCGTAACAGCACCGGCCTCATACGGTTGTTGCAAAAATTAAATAAATTAACATGTATAGTGTACTCACAACAGTTTGTGGCACATGGGAAGCAGTATGTGAAATGTTAGCTATTATTATTGTGACTATTGACCCATTGGTCCTAACCTGCATCCTCTCAAGAAGTTAGCACATTCTATTATTTATTAATATGCCTTACTCTCATAACTGGGAAACTCATGTTCACAGGAGTCAAGGAAGCAGCCAAGAACATACAGCAAGAGTGGCAAATATGTGTCTCAGCCTCAGGTATAAATGGCGTGAAGAAACAGGAAATGTCTTTTGTGGAGATGCCAATTATTATTTTTTGGCATTCTCAGAATCCACGGGCAACATTTCCAAGAATTAGTAAGATATGAAATGGTTGGTTTTATTTTTATTTATTTTCTTTTTTTTTTTTTTTTTTTTTTTAAGAAAAATTTTTTTAATGTTTATTCAAATTTGAGAGACAGCGTGAGCAGGGGAAGGGCAGAGAGAGGGGAGACACAGAATCCGAAGCAGGCTCCAGGCTCCGAGCGGTCAGCACAGAGCCTGACACGGGGGCTTGAACTCACGAACCGTGAGATCATGACCTGAGCTGAATAGGATGCTTAACTGACTGAGCCACCCAGGTACCGTATGTTAATTATTTTTAAAATCTCATTTTGAAAACTATTAACTATTGTTAATACATAGTAAGAAAAGAGTGATTTTCTTATGGTAAGTTCTTTATTGTAAGATAATTTACAAACATCTTGCTGTCTTCAGTAGTTTCAACAATTTCTTCTGACAAGGAGGACAGCAGTAACCTAAAAACGAAATCAGTCGGCTGAATTTTCCTTCTTTACCTCTCGTCTGAGGATGAAACTTGGTTTTCATTAATCCAGAGCAGCGGCGCCCGAGATGATTTCGATCAGCTCCTTCGTGATGACGGCCTGGCGGGTGCGGTTGAATGTCAAAGTCAGTTTGTCAATCATCTCCGAGGCATTCTTGCTGGCATTGTCCATGGCCGTCATCCTCGCACTCTGCTCACTCGTGGTGGACTCCTTTAGAGAATAGTAGATGATGTTGGCCAAGGCGTATTCTTGGTAATTGCGCAGCACGTCAGCATCGATATCATCATAGACACTCATGCTCTCGGCACTTGCAACGGTATCCAGGGAAAAGATGGGCTTTTCTTCTGTCTTGTAGGAGATGACAGACCTGAACCGGTTAAAGATGATAGACCCTTCATCAAATTCATATCCGGAATTTAGTAGTTCAAGGGCAATGACAGACGCATCTCCAAAAGTAGGAGGTTTTCTTCCCACTTCTTTGAAGGACACCAGAAACTGGTCAGAATGAGTCCTATGAAGTATACCCCTGATTTTATCACCAATTCCAACAAGCATAACTTCTTTCCCGGCTGCCGTGAGTGTGGCCACCTCATTTTTCATCTGTTTGGCAACCGAGGAATGAATAGCACCACAGAGCCCTCGATCAGAGGACACGCCAATTAGGAGGTGTTTCTTCTTGTCTTCAGGCGCCTTAATATCAGCTTTCTCATACAGAGCCAAAGATCCTACTCCATACACTCGTGCTGGTTTCAGCTCCCTCTCGGCTCGGGCGTATTTTGCTGCTGCCACCATTTTCATAGACTTGGTAATTTTCTGGATGTTTTTGATCGACTTTAGCCGTCTGGTAATATCTTTTAATGTTGCCATATTTCGAACTTGGATCCATTGCGGCTGCACGGCCCAGGCCGAGAGCCCCGCGACGCCCGCCCGAGAGAACATGGTGATACCGGCCCCGCTGAAGGTCGGTCAGACAGGCCTCACCGCGCCGGCGCGGGACCTTCTCAACGCGCCCTCCCACCCCGCTTTCTCCTTCAGTCTCCTATTTTTATTTATTTTCTAAAAGTTTATTTTGAGAGAGAGGGAGCGAGACAGACAGGCAGAGAGGGGAGAGACAGAATCTCCATCAGGCTCCCTGCTATCAGTGCAGAGCCTGACGTGGGGCTTGAATTCATGAACCGTGAGGCCATGATCTGATCCAAGCAAGAATTGGAAGCTTAACCAACTGAGCCACCCAGGCGCCCCGTGAAGTTCTTGGTTTTAAACTCAGGAAACCTATCTGCACACATCATTTTTCTTTCATTCAATGTACAATTAGTCAAACCAATTGTTATTAATAATGGCCCATTTCTTGGTGCTTGTGAGTTAGGGAGGTTTTCTAAGGAAAAAAAAAATATTTAAGCTTGAATTTTAAGATGTGAGCTATTTTTGCTATTTCTACTTTTTACTTTTTGATTTCTTTTCGGTTTTTATTTTGTGTTGCTGGTTTTGCATTACAGTTTTATCTTGTACTACTAATAACTCACACTGACCTAGATAAAAGTTTTCTCTGTAGGTAGGCAGACTGTCAGTAATTAGAGACCTGACTGTATTAAGAGCTACTTATATCAAAATATGATTCACGGTGCTTTTCAGATAAGGATTTCTCTTTGGTCTCTGGCGAGGTAGCAAATACCACATAATCTCAAAACTTCAACAGTTTATATATGGAATTTGCAAGCATGCGGATATGGCAAGCACAAATTTGATGCCTATGTTTAGACTCCTTACGACCAGGTTGCAGACTCTAAGGCAGCATTTATGCAGTAGAAGGTGAAAATACAACACAATGACAATGCACAAAGAAACTGCAGAAGTGATTTTTACCCTAATGTTTTTTGATCAGTAAGGAGAACAAGTATCTTTGGCATTACGAAACAAACTCTAATTAAAAACAGCGATGTTAATGTACCTCATCTGATTATTTTCTACAATACCAGGGATTGATAATGTACCAAGTATGTGCCATTGAAAGCATAAACTGCACCAACAATCATCCATGCTCGTGTAAGAAAGCAGTCCAGTTTTGGGGCGCCTGGGTGGCTTGTCAGTTAAGCGTCCGATTTCGGCTCAGGTCATGATCTCACAGTCTGTGGGTTCGAGCCCTGCATTGGGCTCTGTGCTGACAGCTCAGAACCTGGAGCCTGCTTCCGATTCTGTGTCTCCCTCTCTCTCTGGCCCTCCTCTGCCCATGTTCTGTCTCTCTCTGTTGCAAAAATAAATAAAAACATTAAAAAAAAAAAGAAGAGGGGCGCCTGGGTGGCGCAGTCAGTTAAGCGTCCGACTTCAGCCAGGTCACCATCTCGCGGTCCGTGAGTTCGAGCGCCGCGTCGGGCTCTGGGCTGATGGCTCAGAGCCTGGAGCCTGCTTCCGATTCTGTGTCTCCCTCTCTCTCTGTCCCTCCCCCATTCATGCTCTGTCTCTCTCTGTCCCAAAAATAAACGTTGAAAAAAAAAATTAAAAAAAAAAAAAAAGAAGAAAGCAGTCCAGTTTTGGTGAAGAGACTGTCTTTTTTCCATCGAATACTCTTTACTGCTTTGTGAAAGATGAGTTGGCTACACGTTTGTGGGTCCACTTCCGGGTTCTCTATTCTGTTCCATTGAACTATGTGTATGTTTTTGTGCCAGGGCTATACTGTATGGATGATTACAGCTTTGCAACATAGTTTCAAGTCCGAAATGGTGATGCCTCCAGCTTTGGTTTTCTTTTTCAACACTACTTTGGCTATTCACGGTCTTTTCTGGTTCCATCCAAATTTGAGGGTTGTTTGTTCTAGATTTGTGAAGAATGCTGGTGTTATTTTGATTGGGATTGCATTTAATATGTAGATTGCTTTGGGTAGCAGAGACATTTTAAGAATACTTGTTTTTCTGGGGTGCCTGGGTGGCTCAGTCGGTTAAGCAGCCGACTTCAGCTCAGGTCACGATCTCGCGGTCCGTGAGTTCGAGCCCCGCGTCGTGCTCTGGGCTGACGGCTCAGAGCCTGGAGCCTGCTTCCGATTCTGTGTCTCCCTCTCTCTCTGCCCCTCCCCTGTTCATGCCCTGTCTTTCTCTGTCTCAAAAATAAATAAAACGTTAAAAAAAAGAATACTTGTTTTTCTGATCCATGAGCATGGAATGTTTCTCCATTTCTTTGTGTCTTCTATTTCTTTCCTAAGTTTTCTGTAGTTTTCAGCATACAGACCTTTTACCTCATGAGATAGGCTTATTCCTCGGTATCTTAAGGTTTTTGGTACATTTGTAAGTGGCAATGATTTCTTGATTTCTCTTTCTGCTCCTTCATTATTGGGATATACATATGCAAGTCATTTCTTTTGCATTTTATACCCTGTGACTTCGCTGAATTCATGCATCAATTCTAGCAGTTTTTTCATGGAGTCTTTTGGGTTTTCCACATACAGTATCATGACATCTGTAAGAATGAAAGTTTGACTTCTTCTTTGCCGATCTGGATGCCTTTTATTTCATTTTGTCGTTTGATTGATGAGCCTAGGGCTACAAATACTATACTGAACAATAGTGGTGAGAGTGGACGTCCCTGTCATGTTCCTGACCTTAGGGGGAAAGCTCTCAGTTTTTCCCCAGTGAGGATGATAA
The DNA here is from genome assembly GCF_016509475.1 of Prionailurus bengalensis. Classification (NCBI taxonomy): domain Eukaryota; kingdom Metazoa; phylum Chordata; class Mammalia; order Carnivora; family Felidae; genus Prionailurus; species Prionailurus bengalensis. The sequence continues at coordinate 89,521,550 of NC_057348.1, read as the reverse complement.
CTAGCTGTGGGCCTTTTCTATATGACTTTTATGATGTTGAAGTATTTTCCTTCTCTCCCTACTTTCTTGAGGGTTTTTATCAGGAAAAGATGCTGTATTTTGTCAAATGCTTTTTCTGCATCTATTGACAGGATCATACGGTTCCTATCCTTTCTTCTATTAATGTGGTGTATCACACTAACTGATTTGTGAATATTAAACCAACCCTGCAGCCCAGGAACAAATCCTATTTGACCATGATGAATAATTCTTTCAAAGTACTGTTGAATTTGATTTACTAACATCTTAGTGAGAATTTTTACATCCAAGTGCATCAGAGATATCGTCCTATAATTCTCCTTTTTAGTGAGGTCTTCGCCTGGTTTGGGAATTAAGGTAATGCTGGCTTCACAGAAAGAGTTTGTAAGGTTTCCATCCATTTCTATTTTTTGGAATGGTTTGAGAAGAATGGGTATTAACTCTTCTTTAAATTCCCCTTGGAGGCCATCTGGCCCAGGGCTCTTGTTTGTTGGAAGATTTTTGATTACCGATTACTGATTCAATTTCTTTGCTCGTTATGGGCCTATTCAAATTTTCTGTTTCTTCTTGTTTCATTTTTGGTGGTGTGTATGTATTCTAGGGATTTCTCTGTTTCTTCCAGGTTGCCCCATTTGTTGGCATATCATTTCTCATAGTATTCTCTTCTAGTTGTTTTGTATTTCTCTGGTGTTAATTGTGATCTCTCCTCTTTCATTCATGATTTTATGTTTTTGGGTCCTTTCTCTTTTCTTTTTGTTAAGTCTGGCTAGAGGTTGATCAATTTTGTTTATTCTTTCAAAACACCAGCTTTTAGTTTCAATGATTTGTTCGGCTGTGTTTTTGTTTCTATATAACTTATTTCTGCTCTGATCATTATTATTTCCCTACTTCTGCTGGGTTTGGGCTTTATTTTCTGCTCCTTTTCTAGCTCCTTTAGGTATACAGTTAGGTTATATATTTGGGACCTTTCTTACTTCTTGAGATAGGCCTGAATTGCAATGTACTTTGCTCTTAGGACCACCTTTGCTGCATCCCAAAGGGTTTGGACTGACATGTTTTCATTTTCACTTGCTTCCTATGTATTTTTTAAATTTGGACTTTAATTTCCTGTGAACCCATCTATTCTTCAGTAGCATGCTCTTTAACCTCCATGTATTTCAGGGCTTTCCAAATTTTTTCTTACAGTTTGTTTCAAGTTTCATAGCATGATCTGAAAATATGCATGGTATGATCTTGATCTTTTTGTACCTGTTGAAGGCTAATTTGTGACACAGTATGTGATTTATTCTGGAGAAAACTCCATGTGTATTTAAGAAGAATGTGTATTCTGCTGCTTTAGGATGAAATGTTCTGAATCTTTCTCCTAAGTCCATGTGATCCAGTGTGTCATTCAAAGCTATTGTTTTCTTTTTGATTTTGTGCTTAGAGGATCTGTCCATTGTTGGAAGTGTGGTATGAATGTCTCTTAGTACTATGGTATTATGATTAATGAGTGTAATAACGTTTCTTATTAATTAATTTATATATTTGAATGCTGTCAAGTTGGGGGCATAAATGTTTATGGTTAGATCTTCTTGATGGATAGACCCTTAACTATGATATAAAGCCCTTCTTCATCTCTTGTTACAGTCTTTGCTTTAAAATCTAGTTTGTCTGCTGTCTCTCTCTCTCTCTCTCTCTCTCTCAAAAAGAAATTTAAAAAAAGGCCGCCTGGGTGGCTGAGTCTGTTGAGCATCCGACTGTGGCTCAGGTAATGATGTCATGGTTCATAAGTTCAAGCCCCATGTTGGGCTCTGTGCTGGCACTGTAGATCTTGGAGCCTGCTTCAGATTCTGTGTCTCCTTCTCTCTCTGACCTTCCCGCACTCGTGCTCTGTCTCTCTCTCAAAAATAAACATCAAAAAAAAATCTAGTTTGTCTGATATAAGTATGGCTACTCTTTCTTTTGTCCTCCATTATCATGACAGACAGTTCTCTGTCCCCTCACTTTCAATCTGCAGTCGTCTTTAGATCTGAAGTGAGACTCCTGTAGGCAGCTTATAGATGGGTCTTTTAAAAAATCTATTCTGCTACCTTATGTCTTTTGATTGGAGCATTTAGTCCATTTACATTCAGAGTGATTATTGAAAGATATGAATTTAGTGCCATTGTGTTACCTTAGAGATAATGTTTCTGGTGATGTTCTCTGGTGCATGCATCTGGGATTCAAAACTCAATGTCTTAAAGGACCCAGCAATGTGTGGATCTGCTCCCCTGCTTCAGAGTCAAGTCCCTCCATCCTGGTAATGAAAGGCTTTTCGCTGGCACCTGCATGGACTTTTGTCCTTGGGGAGACAACAAACCCCCTTTGAAAAGTATTCTGGGAAGGGGACTGTTCTCTCTCAGTGCCCCCTCAGAGATGTCTACACCACATTATACACTCTGGGACCAGCTCCCTCCTCTCCAGGAGTGTGTGACACAGCTCCACTCCAGAAAAAGTCACACACATCCAGAACTTCAGAGTTTGAGCTCCAAAGGCCTTTGCAAAAAGGAACTGAGACATTCAGTGCTACTTGCTTCCCAGTCCATGACCCAGAGAGGTTTCCTTCTTGTGCTAACTCAATGCCACACTATCAACACCTCTCCCTTTTGTCTTCCCCTGAAAGGCTTCCCTCCTCTCTGTAACACCACTGTTTTTCTCTCCCCCAAGTCACATCCACACACCTTGCACTTGCCAAGGTGTCTTCCTCCAACAGTGCAGATCCTTCTGCCAGTCTTCAGACCGATTTCCTGGATGCTCCAAGTAATCTGACCTCAATACAAATGAGGGATGAGGAAAGCCCAGGGTCCCCCTACTTCTCCACCATCTTAATTCCTCTCCTGTAATAGTTTTTTTTTCAAATACATTTTAGATATTAGCCCCCTAGTATATCTATGGTTTGCACATATATTTTCCCTTTCGGTGGGTTGTCTTTTCACTTTACTGATGTTTTCTTTTGCTGTGCAGAAGCTCTGAAACTTGATGTAGCTCCACTTGCTTATTGCAATTTCGTCGCTTGTGTTTTTGGTGTCATATTTAAAAAATCGTTACCAAGAACCATGTAAAGGAGCTTATTTCTATGTTTTCCTTTAGGAATTTTGTATTTTCAGGTCTTACATTTAAGTGTTTAGTCCATGTTAATTTTTGTGAGTAGTGTAAAATATGGTTCCAGTCTCATTATTTAACATGTGATTATTCAATTTTCCAGTACCAGGATTACAGGCCTTGTCTCCACTCAATATTCTTGGTTCCCCTGTCAAATATGCTTGGGTTTATTTATGGGCTTTCGATAATGTCCCATTGATCTATTTGTCTGTTTTCAGGTCAGTGCCATACTGTTTTTGATGACAATAGCTTTGTAGTGTAGCTTGAAATCAGGAAGTGTGATTCCTACCGCTTCGTACTTCTTTTTCAGAATTTCTTTGGCTATTAGGAGTCTTCTGTGGTTCCATATAAATTTTAGGAATGTTTCTTCTACTTGAGTAAAAATGTCATTTACCCTCATAGGGTTTGTATGGAATCCATAGGGGGCTTTTGGGAGTGTTGACATTTTAACACTAATTCTGATTTATGAATGTGGGCTAACTTTCATTTATTTGTGTCTTCTTCAATTTTTTAAAAATATCTTCATCTTGTAGTTTTCCGAGGAGAGATCTTTTGTGTCCTTAAATTTACTCCTAAGTACGTTATCACTTTTGATGCTACTGTAAATGGGATTAATTTTTTATTTATTTTTGAGAAAAATCCACTTTTAGTGTACAGAAAACCTAAAGATTTTTTTGTGTTAATTTTGCATACTGAAGCTACATTTATTGATTAGGTCTAATGGGTTTTTGGTTGAATTTTGAGAGTTTTCTGTATACAAAATCATGATATGCAAACAGACAATTGTACTTCTTTCTTTCCACTTCTAATACCTTTTATTTCTTTTCCTCACCTGATTGTTCTATCTAGGACTTCCCATAGTATATTAAATATTAGTTCTGAGAGTGGGCACTCTTGTTTTATTCCATATTATAGAAATTTTATCCAGCACTCATGCGTTCAAAACACGATTACTTTGTTCCACAAAACATGGATTCTTGATACTGTACTTAGCCTATATATACACCTTATGTGGGGAAACTTAATTTTTTCAACAAGTTTTAAAACTTATTAAGTATTAAGATCAAGTTTTAACTCTTTATTACTATAATACAATGTCCTAGACAATGTTGAGCACAATAAGCTCTTAATAAAAATTTATTATCTCTCTTCACTGGCAGTATTAATTTTCCTTTTCTTCTTCTTCTTTTTTTTTTTTTTTTTGAGGGTTAGCAAGAGAGAGCATGAGAGTGGTGAAGAGGGGCAGAGGGAGAAAGAGAACCTTTCTGCATGAGAGGCTCAATGCAGCGCTCGATCCCACAATTCTGGGATCACGACCTTAGCAGAAACCAAGAGTTGGGCACTTAACTGACTGAACTACCGAGGCGCCCCTCCCTTTATTCTTAAATGAAACAAAGACAATCAAAATTTTGTCAGGTGCAACACATATTAAGTTTTCTCTTTAAATATAATTGATTCTTAGGAACGTGTAAATTTCTTACTTATCTTTACATTTGTAGGATGGGGACGAGTGCCTACCATCTACTAGGAACACAGTAACTTATTTCTGAATAAGTAAAATAGTCAAAGTCGTGTTACTCTTAATCTCAGATACACATTTATAGTCAGCAGGATTCAGTTGTGAATAGAAACATACGAGTGCTTTTTCTGAGACAGGACCTTGATTATATCTGTTGTAACTTCTTTATCTCCTTATACAATAATTTGTGATTTCCACTAACCATTTGCCAACCAGATCATTTGGTCTCTGCCATATCCATCAGTCCATAATGAGAGTGATGTGTTAGTATCATTTTCACTTCTAATGACAGGGCAAAGTAGTTTCCTTTTCCTTCTTAAACAAATCCTTGGTTTTCATAATCTTTACCTTTGATCATCACTGTCTTTGCCAGGAGCTATTTGATTTTAATACTCAATTTTTAATAAAAGTGCCAATTGGGAGACTCTTAATTTTCTTTTGAGCTAAAAATCAGTTGCAATTTTAATTTACTTTCTTTTCCTTTAGGCAAAAAAAAAAAAGGCTTTCAAAGACACTGCATTTCACAAACACTGCATATGGAAAAGTTAAGTCATAGAGAAAGAGAACATTTTTATTGTGGTGGTGATTTTTCTTTCAGAATTCTAAGAAAATGGAGGCCTGGGCTATAGTTCTAAGCAGTGACATGTAAAGTAAGGTATTTTTGTTGTTGTTGTTAAAAAAGGATCAATGGCAAGATGTCACTTTTGACAGTCTTGATTTGGTCTTTGACTGGGCTGAGCATATGATTTCGTGGCCATTAGGTAGCCCCCAAGGGGCTCTTTCTTTACATTGACGGAACTTGTTTCCTTTGACACAAGGTTTCAGTATGTCATACATAAGTCATTTGCCCTAGAAATCCACGTTATTCCTGCATAATGGTATTACATTTGGTGTTCTCGTTTTAGATGCTGACCAAGTCTTATGACCTATTCATTTAATTCTTTCAACTTTTTCAACCTTTTTTTTTTTTTAGGTTTATTTATTATTTCAGAGAGACACAGAGCTCAAGTGGAGGAGGGGCAGAGAGAGAAGGAGACACGGAATCCAAGTCAGGCTCTGGGCTCTGAGCTGTCAGCACAGAGCCCCACGTGGGGCCTGAACCCACCAACTGTGAGATCATGACCTGAGCTGAAGTTGGACACTCAAATGACTGAGCCACCCAGGCGCCAACCCCTTGCTGTATTTTTCCTATACAAACCTATTTCTCTTGAAGGCTTGAATTTTAGTTGATACGTGATTGTTAGAAAGTAATTTGTGCCATTAAAATGTTGTGAAATTGGGCCACCTACCTCTCAGTATCTCTCTCTAAGCATAGAGTGAACAGAGGTAGACACAACTTTCCAAAGATAAAAGACATTGTTAAAGATGGCACAAAAGGCATCAGATTTTTGTCAGTATTTGTAATATTAGAAAACAAAGAATACCGGGGTTCCTGGGTGGCTCAATCAGTTAAGCATCCCACTCTTGATTTTGGCTGAGGTCATGAGCCTATGAGCCTGGCATTAGGCTCCATGCTGAGCGTGGGAGCCCACTTGAGATTCATTCTCTCCCTCTGTCCCTCTCTCCCACTCATACTCTTATCCTCTCTAAAATCATAATTTTTAAGAAAAGTTAAAAATTTTGTTTGGACAAGTGAGAGTGAACAGAGAGTGAGATATTTTAGCAGTTGTTTCTGTCTATTACAGTCTAAGGCAGTCTGGATCATAGTGGGTGAGCTATTTATCCAGCATCTCCACTTATGGTTTTGTTGTTGTTTTAATACATGAGTTTATGAAAAAGTTATTGGGAAAGCCCACATACAATTTTTCCCTCTTTGAGTTTGTAAAGGAAGAAATGACTTATGTCTTTAAACTACCATAGATGCTCATCTGTGGGGTTTTTTCCATATTAAAAACAGTATTTTCTCCAGAAGAGTGCTTTTTTATTTTATCATTTAACAGTGAGAGTAATTCATGATTTAAAAACTTTGTAACGGGAAAAATAAGAATGCTTCCTCAAACTCTAGTGCCTGCTTTATGCAGCTAAAAACTGCTAAAAGCCTATTTTTCTATCTATCCATTAACATATGTTAAGAGTCCCAGAATACCCCTTCCATACATATATAGGCACACCCAGTCAAAATCTTTTGGCCCTTGAAAAATCAACAGAAATTTTGAAGTATTTTCAAAGACTGCTATCAGCAATATAACTGTTTGGCACAGGGAAGAAAGCAAATCCATTAGAGGGTATTTGATATAATTTCTTTCACTACAGATTAGTTTATTCTGCTTATCAGAATTCACAGCAAAAACATTAATATGTTTAACATACCCGAAGGGTTTCCCTAAGTTTAGTAAGGGCTAATGAGCAGATAAATCAATCTATAATGTACCACAAGTGGGCTATAATTTTTCTGCAAAATTTGACTACCTTTTATATAAAAGTAATTATAGCTTCAAAGACTGAGTTGAAAGCTAAGAATGAGAAGAAAGAAGAAAGATATAACCTTTGGTGAGGGTAAATGTCACTCAATAAAAAATGACCCATAATTGATGCAAAATTGGAGGACGAAGAGGACATTAAGTCAATTGTTGTAACTTTAGGACATGTGGTAAAAACACAACACAACACAAAACAAACAAACAAACAAACAAAACCCAAGCACTTTACCTAACGCTCTATGAATCATGAAGCTTTCCAGGATCACTGAGGGTAACAGGCACTATTCCTAGCTCCGTGTAAGCATCAATCACTGGGCTTGATTAGTTTCCTCACATGCATGCCTTGGTAAGTATTCAGCTGAATATTCAAGGGAACCTTCTACTGATCTATGAAATTCTTGCTCTCTGGAACTCTTTCCTCACTAGATTCTGTGCTGTGAATTCCTGCTGCTTTGATTTTCCACTCTCAGCTTCCTGTTACTAATGCAAAGATCTGTAAGACTATACTTGGATATGTCCTCATTACGTCCCAGACTGAAAACTACCTTAATGCAGGAAGCTTGGGTCTTCCTAGGGCTCGTGTTCCTCTCCATCCCATTTGTAAGGGACCTTTTTTCTTCATTTTGTGATGCCCTGTGTTTTTTCACAGTTGTGTCATTTTTTCTTTTTTATAGTTTCGTTTGGGAGCATATATCTGGTTTCTGTTATTCCATTTTGGCCAGAAGCAAAAGTCCTGTATTTACTATTTTTTTCACCTCTTACTGATACCTCATTTATTCCTTATTGAAGACATTCTCATTCTGTTAATGTCAGATTATAAATACTATTGGATCTTATTCCTGAAAAATGTTTTCATTTTGCTCTCAGACTGAACACATTCCTAAGCTAAATACAGAAAACTACATGATTTTTTTATATTGTTTGAAATTCAAAGACATATTTACATTGACTCAACCTTTTATTTATTGCTCTATTGCATCTAAGTGTCATTCCTTTTGGCTTTCACTATTACATTTCTACATGTTTTATCTGCTTAGTTTGTGATTCCTCAACTATGCATTCAAATCTTTAGTTTTTCAAACCCATATATTTCTAGTCCATTCTCTTCTGTCATCTGTCCCATATTCTGTGTATTCTTCCATCTGGAAACTACCATGATAAATGTGCTAGAACTCTCTCTTGTCTTCCTTTTTTTCTTCATCTGTTTATCTTTCTGTGTCTTAGGAGTGTGTACTTCCTCATGTCTAATAGTTGTCTAATTTTCTTCTTTTAAAAATTTTATTTTATGCTATTATATTAAAAATCACTGCCTATATTTTTCATTTCTAGATATTCATTTTGTCCTATTATGTAACATTTTAAAGGTGTATTCTCTTATGAAATTCTGATCTCTTCTCAGGTTTGGTCCAGGAGTGGAGATTCCAGTTTTCATAGGTCTTTTTATTTTTCCCATCCATAGCATGAAGAAAAGAGAAACTTAATTCTGTAGCTTGTGTCCTCCATTTTCAGAAATTATATAGTACTTAAAGTGCCCTGGCTTTATCAATGGTCTTATTTATAGCTTTCCGTTTGTCTGCACTTAAGGCTACGTCACTTTTCGCCATAGTCCAGACAAAACCCAAGTGCTCAGTTTGATTATGTCTTATTTCTGGTGCCAAGGATCACCAATGTCAACTTGATTTCTTTACTCTGAGATGATTGTCCTTCTCCTTGTCCTTCTCCTTCTTCATTTAAGACAGGGCTCCCTTTTTGCCATTTTTTAAAAATTGATACATAATGAAGTTTGGGTCATGGTTCATTAACAGTTTTTATGAATTTTTGCCTGGATAGTGATCCACACGAGTTCTATATGCTAAGATTGTCAGCAAACTTAATGTAACATTTTATATACATTATTTAATTTATTCCTCATAATGATCCAATGAATACATGTTGATAGAGGGGGAAAAAACAACCACTAAGGCTTAGGCATTTTAAGTGACTTGACCAGAATCACATGATTAGTAAATATTTTGACTGTGGTTCAAAATCAGGTCATGGCATCTCTTGGTTATGCATTTAGCCATTAACCTCTATAACTGCATCTTTAAGAGAGAGGACATTTTGACACCTTATGGATATCTTTTTTTGTTGTTGTTTTGTTTTGTTTTCTAAAAGGAGAAAAGACCTCAATTATTTGACTTGCACTTGACAGTTGAATCCGAGTAGATCCATCCTATGTTCTTCACAATTTAAGTATCTTGTGAAACCTGTTCAAATTACGGGGAATGGAGTAGGGTTTGTTATAAAGAAAAGAAAGCAGAATAATGTTATAATATTAGATACTGGCAGGTAGATCAAGCTTATGTCTTTTCCTTTGCTGAAAAATTATAATATTTTAGGTTCCATGGATGGGTAATGGAAAGCTTTCTCTCATAAAAATTCTGTGAGTTTATTTTGTGATGTGCTAAAATCAGACTATTTGAAGTCACCAGTGATCAGGCTTTGATACTGATCATGCTTTATCTATTCATCTTGAACTAAAAAGCTTACTTAGGGATGTATTGTCCTCTTAATTTAGTTTGCTTTCTCAGCACTACTTCTGTCATTTGCATTATAAAAAATGAATCCTTAAAGCTGTGATGAATTTCTTCTTTCAGCAGCAAAACAATCAGTTACTCAATTCATGAGGTTAAGTAGATACATGTCATTGGTTTATCACCATCATCATCATATCCCCATACCAAAAATCAAAGTTCAAATTACCTTCTTTACATATTGATATTGTCTCTATGTTTCTTTTCTATCTTGTAGAATTTTCCAAAGATTTTCTCATAATTATATCAACTTCAGAAACTCCCACTAAAGTTATACAGACCTAACAATTCATGTCTCTGATAGACACAGATTATTGCTTACCTGAACTGAAGTTCTAAGTCAGATTGAATCTTACTCTTTCTCATGAATTCCCAATTAATTTAGAAAATAGCACTATTTACTTCATAAATGTAATGCCCTAATAAGATGCACATTTCTATCCTTAAAAGTTTGTCTTCAATATTTTCCAATTCTCTTACTGTTGCTAAGTTACATAGTATACCATTAGCATCATTATCAGCAAAGATAATTCTATCACTAACATCAAGAAACTGAAGGATACAGGGGACGGGACTTTTCATTATGACAAAAGTTACAGAAGCTTATGGGGATGACTAAACAAAATTGGAATTTGTCCAGAGGTCAACTTCTAAGCCCACAAAATATCTCACTTCAGGTATGTGAGGTGTAAGTCATCTGTTCCACTTATACATGGAGAGAAGAATTTGGCCAGATTTTAGGTTTCCTTTACTGTTTTCTACTTCTCTACTCTGCCATCCATCCCCAATAGCCCCTATCTGACTCTGCCTTAGCCACTCTGGAGACCTGAATATGTTTCTGTCTATTTGACCAGGTGCTAGTCACAAACCAATTATTGTATTCTCTTTTGAGATTCAATAAAGTTCAAGTTAATCACCCAAAAATATTGTTCCGTGGGTTCTGGCTTTCGACCTTTCTGAGGTGATTCCTGTACGGTCATAAGAAGTTCCAAAACTTTAACGGTCAATTCCAATGGCAGGCCTGACCACCATGCTAACTGCCAACATAATCTGGAAAGCTTTTTCAGAAACTAGTCTAAATCTTATTTAGTCCAGTCAATTACTGTAACAGCATAATTCTTGCCAGTTTATCTGTAGTCATAGGCCAATATGAGATTTAAGTCTAAATTCTTTTTTTTCTTTTTTTTTTAAATTTTTTTTTTTAACGTTTATTTATTTTTGAGACACAGAGAGACAGAGCATGAACGGGGGAGGGGCAGAGAGACAGGGAGACACAGGATCGGAAGCAGGCTCCAGGCTCTGAGCCATCAGCCCAGAGCCCGACGCGGGGCTCCAACTCACGGGCTGTGAGATCGTGACCCGAGCCGAAGTCGGACGCTCAGCCAACTGAGCCACCCAGGCGCCCCTCTTTTTTTTTTTAATGTTTACTTATTTGAGAAAGAGAGAGAGAGACACCAAGCAGGGAGACAGCAGAGAGAGGGAGAGAATCCCAAGCAGGCTCCATGCTGTCAGCGCAGAGCCCGACATGGGGCTCAATCTCACTAACCATGAGATCATGACCTGAACCCAAATCAAGAGTTATATGCTTAACCGACTGAACAACCCAGGTGCCCCAGAATCTTAAGCAGGCTACAAACTAAGCACAAAGCCTGACATGGGGCTCAATCCCATGACCTTGGGACAAGACCTGAGCTAAAATCAAGAGACGGATGTTCACCCAACTGAGCCACCCAACACCCCTTAAATCCTTTAATTATATTTATGAACCCACGAATTAAATGATGCTGAATCTACCTATTTTAATATATTTAATTTGAAATAAGTCAGTCTATTAATTCAGGAACTTTTCAGGAACTGGTTACTTGCACCTAATTATAACTTAAGTCATATATTCTCTCAACAGTGGACATTACTTATACTATTCTTTGAATACATTTTTAATGGTGTTCTTAATAATTTCTTTTTTTTTTTTTAATTTTTTTTTCAACGTTTATTTATTTTTGGGACAGAGAGAGACAGAGCATGAACAGGGGAGGGGCAGAGAGAGAGGGAGACACAGAATCGGAAACTGGCTCCAGGCGCTGAGCCATCAGCCCAGAGCCTGACGCGGGGCTCGAACTCCCGGACTGCGAGATCGTGACCTGGCTGAAGTCGGACGCTTAACCGACTGCGCCACCCAGGCGCCCCAATAATTTCTTAATTATAAACTTTTAGAGGTAGACTTTATGAGTGGTTAGATGCTATCAGATTTTTAAAGCTTTGGTGTTTACTAAACAAATGCCCACTGGGAAGGTTGCATTAATTTATATACCCAACAGCATAATGAGGACGAGGAGGAGGAGGAGAACTTAATACTATTTTTTTTTTAATTTTTTTTCAACGTTTATTTATTTTTGGGACAGAGAGAGACAGAGCATGAACGGGGAGGGGCAGAGAGAGAGGGAGACACAGAATTGGAAACAGGCTCCAGGCTCTGAGCCATCAGCCCAGAGCCTGACGCAGGGCTCGAACTCACGGACCACGAGATCGTGACCTGGCTGAAGTCGGACGCTTAACCGACTGCGCCACCCAGGCGCCGCAATACTACTTTTTAACTTTGGTCATAGGTAAGGTTCCATGTGTCCTGAAAAAAGTTTTGCCACTAAAATTCAACAATTCAAAGATCTATGTAGGTTTTTTTTTTCAATGCATGAGATCATGTTTTAAACATGACTGACAAAATTATTTTAAAAATTAAAATCATACATAAGGCTTAAAGAGTTAACTAAGTATTGCAGAATATGGATATAAAAGAGAAGATGACAACAAAAATGAAAAGGTTCAATGGAGAATCTAATACATTATGTAGCGAGGGACTTACACACAGAAACATCATCATGAAATTCCAGAGGGTTGAAACAAAAAATGTAAAAGACGCAATAAGAGACAGAGTCATTTACACATAAGCAGTATTCAAAGAGTAATATCAATTAGTTAGAAATCAACCAAAAACGATTCAACATACACTTTCATGAGCTACCAGATTACTAACCATATAGGTATAGAATACAGAAAAACTGAGTAAATTTACCTCTTTTATACCCTTTTCTTAGGGAAGTTGCTTGCAGTTGTGCTCCAGCAAATTGAAAAGTTAAACCAAGAAGTAATAAGTAAACAGTGGATCCAACCTAAGAAATGTAAGAAGAGACATTCCAATTGAAAAAATCAAGAATTCTAAGTGTATTATTTTAGATATCATAACTGTCAAGAAAAATACTGAAGTAATTGAAAAGATTTACAAGTTGACTTTGTAGATACTATCTGTATTTACTAGGCACATATGTTACTTTTCTATGGATTATAAAATAAATTTTAAAAATAAAAATTCTATTATAAGTGATATTAATGTGTTCATAATAGAATAAAACTGCAAATCACTGACAATTTCTGTATCTTAAATCATAAGCAAATGTATGGGTGCACATAACAACACTTAGTTACTGTCTTATTCATCAATAAACATAGTGGGAACTCAAAAGTTTTGTGAAATGAATAAATCTGATTCAGTGATGAATATGGATTTTTAGCTTGATGAATCCAAAGATGCCTGACCCTTTCTTAGGGAATAATTCATTAGTCAAAAATTCATGAGAATTAGTAAGCATTTTCATTTTCTTTGGGTAAATACCTAGTAGTGGAAGATACCATTTGCAAATATATTTTCCCACTTAGGAGGTTGCCTTTTTATTTGGTTGATGAGCAACCCAAGTGTCCACTGCTAAATGAATAAAGAAGATTTTGTACATATATATATATATATATATATATATATATATATATATATAAAACACACACACATATATATATATATAAACAATACATATACACATATACAGTATACAGACATACATATACATGGATATTAGCCATAAAAAAGAATGAAATCTTGCCATTTGCAACAACAGGGGTGGACCCAGAGGGAATAATGCTAGGTGAAATAAGTGAGTCAAAGAGAGACAAATATATGATTTCACTTATATGTGGACTTTAAGAAACAAAGAAAAAAGGCACAAAAAAAGGATTCTTAAATACAGAGAAGAAAATGGTGGTTGCCAGAGGGAAGGTGGTAAGAGAACTGTGACATACATAAAGGAGAGCATGAGTACACTTATCTTAATGAGCACTGAGTAATTGTTGAATCATTGTATTGTATACCTGAAACTAATACCAAGCTGTATGTTAATTATAATTCAAAAAAGATCATGAGAACACATCCTGATTTCAGAATAGTACACAGCACTGCTTCAATGGTGGATTGTTACTATGGCCTCAAGAAAGCTAAGAATCTGTTTTAATAAGGCACAGGTCACCACTCTCTACTTCTTCCTGAACCCTCTTCCACTCTCGTTAAACTATCTTTTTATTAGCCTTTTGAAGAGCAGGCAAAAATATTCCCACTTCATAATGAGGCAGAAATGATGGCTGCATCTACATTGTGATCTAAATTATGGCACAAAGTCTGCATGCTTTTAAAACCTTTTTTTTTTTAACGTTTATTTATTTTTGGGACAGAGAGAGACAGAGCATGAACGGGGGAGGGGCAGAGAGAGAGGGAGACACAGAATCGGAAACAGGCTCCAGGCTCTGAGCCATCAGCGCAGAGCCTGACACAGGGCTCGAGCTCCCGGACCGCGAGATCGTGATCTGGCTGAAGTCGGACGCTTAACCGACTGCGCCACCCAGGCGCCCCAAGTCTGCATGCTTTTAAATATCTGGCTCCAACTAGTTCTATCCAAGTTTACATTTTAAGAGAAGAATGGTATTAAGATGAACACCCATTTTAGTCAGGCACAGAGAGGTCCCTTAGTACTTCACATTATCCCAAATGCAAATATTGCTTTCTGAGTTTAGAGAAAGCAAAACACCATCTAATTTGATCAGAAATACATAGAAGGAGGGGGCGGGGTGTTGATCTCTAGTTTTTCTGCTGCTCATAAAGGAGGTTGTGGAGGGTGTCCAATCCAGACTGGTTGTACTGGGGCACAGGTAGGGCATGGGTGCATTGAGAAATCTTCATACGTATCAGTCTTAAAAAAAAAAAAAAAGGTGGTAAGAAAAGAGGAGAGGGATGTAAAAAGTAGTAATTGTTAATTTCAAGCTTCCCTGGGGCTCTAGCATTTGCCCAGGGATCTGAAGTGGAAAATTAAAAAAAAAAAAAAAAGTACATGAAAGGAACAACGACAACTGGAATTCCCTAGAAACATTGGGAGAAAAGTAGTCCAGAGTTCCATTTTTTTCAAGGGATGCATTAGTTTGAGTTAAACTCAGGATTCTCATTTTATTGGTGTAGAGTTTCCACGAAAGGGAGATAAATAAAAATAAAACATGAAATTGTGAGCCCTTCCCAAATGGAATATATAGCATAAGATTCACAGTGATTCGATTAAATAAGCTCTGTGGGAGATCAGATTGCAGGGCATTAGGTGCTGAAATGGGAACGTGTAGGGAGCTCTTTATCATTTAACCAGAAAATGAAACTAGATAGAAATTTTAAAAATAAACTTGTTAGTGGGAGAAAAGCACTCAATGTCATTTTGTTTATTAAAAGAACATGCTCAACAAAACAAGCATTTCCTACCAAAAAAAAAAAAACAAAAAAAAACAAAAAAAAACGAAAACTAATATTTAATCAGCAGAATAAGCTGCTTTAGCATTTTGCAAAAATTCCATGCGGTGCTTTCTATTTGCACGCTTCCGTGCTTCATGTGAAACATTCTACCATTTTTGCCGAAGGTATTATTTTTGCTTTTCCATTTACTCACAGTGGAATAGTGTTCTGAAGAGTCAGGGACAAGAGTATTTTTGTTTTCCATATGATCATTCTCTCTTGCTGCCCAACGATACTACATGGTATGTTCTTACAAAGCAAACCTCACAGACACAGTGTATGTTCCCAGCAATCTGATAAATTAAGAGTCTTAGCGATTCTTTTATAGAACAGTTTAGCAACCTTTTACCAGATGAGTACACGGTAACAAAAAAATGTTCTTTTTGCCATCCTGAATGGGATAGTTCATCATTTGTAATGAATTAGCAACATACAATATGATGGGTCATATAGAGAAAATTGGCTGGAGTAAAATAAGTCAATAAACATTTCCTATTAGGACCATGTTAAAATTATGAAATGAGTGATTCCATCCCATAAAAGCCATAATGGAGATGTTTATCATCCTGAGAGACCTACAAAAAGTTGCTGCTACTTCTTTTTTTAAAATATAACTTCCTATATGCCAAAGGAAAATGGGAGTGATATGAAATTATTTGGAATTATTGGCAAGCATATTCAGAGAAGGAGTATGTAACACTTCTTTATAGTTCATTTCTAAAATATTTTAAAAGGAATGTATGGTTTTTTTGACTAAACATTGTTAAAATCCTCAAGAATGAAATTAGTAGCTTCCGGGAGAAACTGCTCTGTTCAATTTAAGAGGTTGGAATCATCCTTATATATAGCAGGCAGCAGAAGAAAATCATACAATTTTACAAACAGAAAGTAACCTAGAGATCATGAAATTCAATTTTGTACTCTGACACCATGTTGCCTCACTTATTCAGCAAGGGACATGTGATATTCTACTCAGGGCAACACCACGGTGATACATTTTTTTTTTTCCAATGTAACCTCTCCACTCCCATAGCATCAATGGCTATACGCTGATGTAAAAGGTCATTACTTACAATTTAACAAATATTTGGAGGTTATAAAAGGAAGTTAAGAAGGTACCATAAAAATATATGCTAAGTGTATCAGTGTTACAACATTTTTGTTTAAGGTTTTTCTTATTTAGTGTAAATATACCTTTCAATCATTTTTTTTTACATTTATTTATTTTTGGAAACAGAGTGAGACAAAGCTGAGTGGGGGAGGGGCAGAGAGAGAAGGAGACACAGAATCTGAAGCAGGCTACAGGCTCTGAGCAAGCAGTCAGCACAGAGCCTGATGCGGGGCTCGATCCCACAAACTGTGAAATCATGACCTGAGCTGAAGTCGGACGCTCAACCAACTGAGCCACCCAGGCGCCCCTACTTTTCAATCATTTTTGACCACTGGTAGTTTTTATGGCATCACCATAACTGACTGATATTTATGACCTGTGTGAGTGATCAACAATAATTTACTACCTTTTGTACTAAGAGTAAAATGTTGAGGCTTATTGAACAAAACCCCAAGGTTCCATTTTTGTTTCATATTTAACTACAACTTCATTTTTTTCTCCATGTTGATCCCCTTTCTTTCCCTTAAGTAAATTATATGTCATTCTATCACTATACCTTGAAAGCATTTTATAAAATACAGCCAGAAGCTGGGGTGCCTGGGTGGCACAGTCGGTTAAGTGTCTGACTTTGGCTTAGATTATGATCTCGCGGTCCGAGAGCTCGAGCCCTGCGTCCAGCTCTGTGCTGACAGCTCAGAGCCTGGAGCCTGCTTCAGATTCTGTGTCTTACTCTCTCTCTGCCTCTGCCCTACTCATGTTCTCTCTCTCTCTCTCTCTCTCTCAAAAATAAACATTAACAAATTAAAATAGAATAGAATAAAGTACAGTCAGAAGCAAATTTCAGGTTTATCAACTTACACTGCAAAAATACATTCAGTACCTACTGGGTGCAAGGTACTTTTCTTGCTTTGGGGATTCAGTGGAAAACAAGACCCGCAGACTTCTCTTGGAACCTCCATTATCGTTCTTTCAGTCTGCATATTCAGTTTTCTCCTGAGCTTGGGGAAACTTCCTTCTCCGATCGATGACAGCCTGTCCTTTATCCAGTGCTTTTCTCTCTCTCAACATCAAAACATCATCCTGTTTGATTTTCAGAATTCTCCCCCTAAGTCTCTTAGTTTCCTTCCTGCCTTTTTTTTTTTTATCATTTTTTGATATTTTGAGCTATTATTTCTACTCGATTTTATGAGACAAGAAGTTTTGCCTCATCACTTATGGACTTCTATCTGCCAGTCTGGAAAACATGTTTGCAGTCCCATAACGTGTGCTGGCAGGATGTGACCTACCTCATTTTCCACAAGGAAGACAAAGACTGTCCCTGAGGGCTGGCTGGGCAGCGGGAGCATCTAGAAGAAGCTTTCCATTCAACCAGTTTCTAGAACTCTTTCAGAACCAGCAGCAGCGGGAGCCAGCCTAGGCAACAGGTAATTCCTTATTTTCCCAAGGGCCAGGAAAAACAGACACACTGACACTGAGCCCAGTCAACCTCTTTGGAACAGCCCTCTCCAGGCTCTCACCGGAAGGGAAGCCCAGTACCATCTCTCTCCTGGAACCTGCCCGAACCTCCTGAACTGCATGGCTCCGGAGAGGTGATAAAGGAACGTGTGTGCAGCTGGTTGAGTTTATGTTCAACACCGTGTCTTCCCAGAACTTCTGTGGCCGACTCCAGTGTGCCATTCTGTTTTTGTTTTTGTTTTTTTTTTTTAATTTTTTTTTTCAACGTTTTTTTTTTTATTTTTTTATTTTTGGGACAGAGAGAGACAGAGCATGAACGGGGGAGGGGCAGAGAGAGAGGGAGACACAGAATCGGAAACAGGCTCCAGGCTCCGAGCCATCAGCCCAGAGACCGACGCGGGGCTCGAACTCACGGACCGCGAGATCGTGACCTGGCTGAAGTCGGACGCTTAACCGACTGCGCCACCCAGGCGCCCCTGTTTTTGTTTTTAAAGAGAATCTCATCACATAACTTTGCTTTTTAGAATTTATCAAAAGTATCTCACTGCACTGAAAACTATGAAAAACGACCTTCGTATCCTTGCCTCCTCAGATTGCAAATTTAGAAATAAATCTTTTCTGCCATTTTCCTGTCAGCCAGTCTTACTGGACTGGACAGACTGCTTGCAGGTCTGTGCACCACATTCCTTCTCACCTCAGAGCCTGCTTCTGCTTCCCCCTCTGCCTACAACTCTCCTCTCTCTCCTTTCGTGTGGCTGTTTACTCACAATTTCCTTTCTTCCCTCTGTCCTTCAACGTGTACTTATGGAGTGCCTGTATGTGCTAAGGGCTAGTTCTACACTGGTAATCCAAGTTAATAGGGTCCATTTGAGTTTTCTGTTCACTAGGAGAAGCAGACTGAAAAAAAAAAAGTATATAAATCCATAAAATTTAAACTATCATAAATTCACTGGAAAATGATACATTTGTCTCAGGGCACACAATTGAGCGAGTGAAGGGGTGGAGATATGAAGTCTTATTTGTCTGGTTTTCAAGAACTCTGTCTCCATCACCATATTCTTTCGTATCTAATAATTAGAATTGTATTCGTTTACCTCTCATACTATCATTTTTCTCTTTAACATTCACTCCTTAGGATATGTCCTGAAACATACATTGCTCAGTCAGAAAAACTCCGCAAAGCAATTGCACGGTAAGAAATGGACTGCATTATTTTTCACACCTTCCTATGTTGTCTGCCAAGCGGCTTTGCGGTCGTGCCTACGAATAGTGTGGTTTCTCCACACCACGGACACCGAGTACGTATGGTGATAAGTGGTTTGTTATGTAGCAGTGTTTGTGACAACAGCTGACAAGTACATTAGACGCTCCTGAGTCCTTTCTGTATTTCAGAAAACCTATCGGTGTACTTTAATTTTCAATTTTGAGTCTCTAATTGAAGGAGGCACTACATCAAAGACATTTCTTTTGTGGCGTAATAAAAAGAGGAGCATAAATTACTTGCTTAAAATAATTACGGATGCGGAATTTTAGTCACAGCAACCTCAATGGCAACACTCCCACTACGTCCCCAAAAGGTAAGACTTCCCGGTCATGAGGAAGCAAAACTATCGATTAAAAGAGAGACGTACATCCTGTCTTGTGCTACCTGTCGTTTTTTTGAGATGTAGAAAAGAGGGAGTTTATAACTCTGTATTTCCTATTTAGGAAGACATGTGTATTTATATTAAGACTCAACCATACACCAATGGAGGTAGGTTTAGAGCCCGAAATTTTATTAATGGTTTGGCAGTATGAGTAAAAATAAATAAATAATAACTCAGTAAGGTCCCTCATTGCAAAAGATTTTCACAGAGCTGTTGGTGACAAAGGCTGGTGGGTGATTAAAATAAAGCACAAAAGTGAAGCAGGTCAGAGCTGGATTAAGTTGATTTTGATATGGTACCATTCCCACAGAATGCAACCTACTTGTGATTTCTTCTCGCTTGAAACACACACACAAACACACTGGCCTCATTTCTCCCTGAGAATCACTCTTTCTCTGCTCTATTTAACAGAAAATCTTCTCAGAGTAATTGCTTCTACTTACTCCCCGCAGCCTGTTCTCCTTGAGAATATTCCAATGAGACTTGCATGCCACAGCTACTCCTATCAAAATCACCTACAACCTTCACATTGCTAAATCCAGCAGAAATCCTCAGTTTCACCACCCTTTACTTAGCAGCAGCATTTACATATTAATCGGTTCCCACTTTTTGAAATTGTGATCATTGCCGTGTAACATTATAGTAGTTTCAGGTGTAGCCACTTTCTAAAAATACTTCTTAGGAAGCCTTCCAGGGCATTTCACCCTCCCAGTGTTTTTTCCCTTCTTTATCAGCGCTTACTCCATTTAGCTTCCCATTATCTTAACATCATACAATCTCTGAACAAAATCTTGGGCTTTTTTTCTTTTATTTAAATCCACTTCTGAAAAATCATAGCTTTAAATATTATTTAAATATGAACGAACTCTGCAAGTAATCTCCAACCTGCACTTCTCCCCTAAATCCCTGAATTTCAGACCCATAAATACCACCTACTCAGTATCTTTACGTAAGTACTCCAAGGCACCTTGAACTCAACATTTCCAAAGCAGATTTGTTCCATCTCCCAAAGCCTGCTTCCCTTGACATCTTCTCCAACATGAATACAGCCACGCCGTTCTTGAGCTGCTGCAGCTCGTAACCTTGTTGTCATACTTAATCATGCTTCTTTTATAACCAACATTCGATTTGGTAGCAAATCCTATCAGCTCTGCTTTGAAAATATATTTGAAATTCAATAGTTTACTACATCCAGCACAGCGACGTGATCCAAGCCACCATTCCTTCTAGTCTAGATAACTATGATGGCCTCCTAATTTGTTCCCCAATTCTGAGGTTGACCCAAATGTCTATTCTCCACAAAGTATCTCAGGGAAATTATCCATAGCTATATATCTATCTCCATCTATCTATTTATCTATATATAGATATATATAATGTCAATCATACAATGTCACTCTTAGGCTTCAAAACCCATTAATGGTTTTCCATACCACTCAGACAGAAAACAACAATCATTAGAGCAGCCTACAATGTCTTAGATCTATACCATTCTCCTCTAACCACATTACCTCTCTGACTGCATGTCCTATTATCATCCTCCTTATTCATTGTGTTTTTAGCCCGACTGGATCTTTGCTCTTGAAACATACCAGGCAAGACACACCTAAGAGCTCTTATATCTATAGTTGTTCCATTTTTGGTTTTTGTTTTGCCGAGAAGGCTCTTCTATCCATAACACTCACACTCACTTCTTGAGGCTTCTATCCCAGACACATCCTCAGCGAGGTATTTCGTAATCATCGTACTTGAAATTGAGCCCCATCATTCTCTTTAGCAATTCATTTCCCTATTTCTTACTTTGTTTTCATGGATGGCACTTCAAGACATCTGACGTCACATCTTTTTGCTTAATTATTTTTGTTTTTGTGTTTTGACTTTATTTTCCCACCAGAATGTAAAATTCACGAGAGCTGGGATTTTCGCTATGTCTCTACTGTGTCTTCAGAGCACAGCATGAAATAAATATTCAGAAAACAAATGAATAAATGAATGAATGTCATGAATCCTGTTTGGCTGAAATAACTGATGAACAAATTAGCTAATTAGCTGAAACTGGCAGTGCAGATGCCAGCATAAAACAGGAACAAGGATTATAGGTTTCCTAATCTTTAGATATCCCTTATACCTTAGGGTCTTATGGCGCTCTGGAGACTGTGCACGTGTTGGGTAAGAAAAAAAATTACATTAGTCATGGTGATAGCATAGGAAATACAGTTGACACTGCAGAAAAAGAGTTCTGCCTCACCACAGCGCAGTACAATGGCCCAGAGACAACTTGACACACGAAAGAATTGAGTATGTCTTCCTAAATGTTGAGTGATAATCAACACTGCCTTTATAAAACCATGATGGCCAACTGATCATCACTGTGATTAATTTCATATATTCAATGTAAATATGGTGATAGGATGGTTTGGCCTTGCGGATAATATTTGTGAAGACAATAGCTCCTATCACTGAGCGGCATTGATGAAATTCTGTTCCTGTCAAGAACTAAGCCCCCATACGTTTCACTAAACACTTTGGGGATTTACAATGTTAGGATTCTCAACAGTTTTCATCTGCTGTGCATGGAGAAGGATTTGAAACAGCAGGAACATATAGTCCATGGGCACTGAGGAATAAAAGCAGTGGACAACAGAGAGAGAGAGAGAGAGAGAGAGAAAGAGAGAGAGAGAGAGAGAGAGAGAGAGAGAGAGAGAGAGAGAGAGATAAAGGCAAGGGAACTAGAAAGGGGAAGTACAAAAATATACTTGACTTCTTAATCATTTTCAGTCAAAAAAGTGTATGTGAAAAACTGATGTGACTATCTATGTAGAGACCTCACATTTCCAGATTCTCAAATTCCCTTAACTTTTCCAAATACCGCTACTACATTATGGCTCTATTAGAAGCCTGAAGAAAAATATAGCCGATTCCTTGCTGAGTCATAAAAGGTAAGTGAGTGGGTAAAAACTTTCAGCGGAATAGATGAATTCGACAAAAATGGAAGTTCACAGACGTGAACAGTGAATATTTTCACGTTTGTGCAATGCCATGTAGCACAGGTAACCATTATGAAGGGAAGCTAGCTGGTGCAGACGGCCAGACTTACAGCAGGTGTGAAACCTTATTCCTGCCTTGATACCAATAGTGAACTGCACTACACTTAAAAATTTAGTATACAGATAACTATTCGATATCCATGGAAAGACGTTGATTTAGATTTTAACGGTTAGGAACTAAGCAAAGGTATGGTAATTCCTGCGCCCTGCCTCTTTTTTTTTTTCTTTTTCCATGAAAAACACCAGGTCTCAAAACAGAAATGTGGAATTTGGGACCCCAGCATGATAGGTAGGGAACAGCATAAGGTGTCCACATGGCGAAGTACTTGGCACAAGGTAAAAAACAAAACAAACAAACAAACAAACAAAAAAACAATGATGACAACTAAAACCTAGGCCAGGAGACTTTGTATTCCAAACAGACTCCAGGGAATAGAGCAGCAAGAGGTTGTATACATAGGATAATTTAGAGGACAGCAGAAAAGAGCGCCATGAAGACACGATTAAAAATGATTATGCTCAGCAGGAAGAACACCACTGTGTCTTAGAAAATAGGAAAGGTAATAAAGTGGTTATGAAGATCAGTATGTCCCATATATGGCATTATTGTCACTTCCAACTGAACAGAGGCTAGAGGGATGCTAGTAGTTCCTGGAGGAAGAGAAACTGTGTAGTCTTATCCCAGAATCCTCTCATCTTTGATATCTGAAATTAGAGAACTAAGTTCTCTCGGAGAAACTTTATTCACTGATGTGGTAACTATTTTCCACTCAACAAAGCAACTTCGTCAAGAATATAGAAGCTCATGAAATGTATCTTGAAAACGCTCCCAGAATAGGTGGACTGCCTTACAGGGAATGCACTGAATGCCTTATGCACAGATCACATCGGAAAACAGAGTCCTGAATGTGGCTTGTGAGACCAAGAAAGAAATTTGGTAACTTTATTCAGTCACAATGTGTAGAGTATTCTATTTGTGACAGACTCAAAACTCCTTTCTTGGTCAGTCCTTTTATGCTGAGGTGCATGTAAGAGCAAATCTCTAAGTGCAGTATACTTTGTATATAAATTATTCCTCAAAAAGCTATTCAATAGTAATAAATAAATTAATAAAGTAATAGATAAGTCACCCCAATGAAGGAGTGAATCTCTAGTTTTCAGAATATAAGCTGTGGGGAAAATTAAAGGAGCCTCATCTTGTAAGCTCAAATTTATTTGGCTACCACTGGAAAATGATAAAGAAAACTCTATGGACACATGTTCTGTTATAGACATTGGTGCATTTGTAGGGAGCTTTACTATGTGATGGGGGAAACAATGACGAATAAGATCGATAACTTCCCAGCTCTGAGAACTTCCTGTCTATTGAAAAATACAGAAAATAAATACATAATTACATGACACAGTTTTAAGTGTTCTGGATGGAAAACTACAGAAGAGACCCTAGTACAGAGGAATGGGCACTGGGCTAAGATGGGCTAGGGGGAGGGAGACACAAAGGGAGACTTCCACAAAGGAATTTATGGATGGCGACATGTCTCAGGACACTGAATGGGAACATCTCTTGGATACAGATCGTGACTTGTCAGATAGCCCAGAGGCAGGTGGAGAATTTAAAGATTTGAAGTCAGTTTGGGGGTTTCTGGCCTTTTGTTGTTGTTGTTTCATCACAGAATAGTGAGAGATAAAACAGAAGAAAATAGAGCCGAGATGTGATTTTATTAATATGTTGCATTTCTAAAGTGCTCTGTATTTTTCAAAGACCTGTCAAGGAGGTCCTGTCCTCTGACCCCCTTTAACAATACTGAGGTAAGTGGCTGTGTTCCAATCATACTCTTTCACTGTTGTGGAAACTGAGGCTGATATGGTATCTCATGGTCATAAGGAAGCTAGGGCAGAATGGAAATTAACATCATCTTTAACCCTTGACTCTCAGGTTACAGTGCCATGTTGCCTTCCTTCCTTCCACTTGTCTTCTGGAGAAAGATAAGCAATAGATCCTGATGTATTTAAATTCTCTCCTTGTCAATGAAGTGCATAAAATCCATTACGATTTAATGGAACTAAAAACATGGAGGAAATAGAGCGATGTCGCTCTTGAGGAACGGTCTTATATTCTGCTGTATGGTGGAGTTAGCATGGTAAGTGATGTTATTTTCCTGCATTGTAACAGTAAGGGAAGGCAAACTCATGGCACGTCCTTGCACTGGGAGAAATCTTCAGTTTAGGAGCATAACCTGTAATTTGCATTTGATCTTATAATTCTAGGATGAAGTAATTACAGCATGTTGTATACAATTAAGGCTGAGGAATAATTCCATTTGCACGCTAACAATGTTCAGATAGGAAAAGATGTCAATGGAAGCCATACTGAGAAAATCAGTGAAAAGTTGGCATGAAAAAAAAAAAACATTTTAAACCCAAGGTAGAGAGTGCTTTCAGTTTGAAGAGAATTCCATATTTTATATATGGGAGTGAGGAAAGAGAAGTAACAAGTTTATATGTAATATCATAACTTAGAAAGCTTACTTTCTTATTTTGGCTCCATTAACTTATATGAACCAACCATGTAAACTCATCATACAATACTTTGTTTTTACCTCTACCAAGGGAGGAACGTGACATTCTTACTTTACTCCCAGTGAAATTGTAAGTTTCAAAAAGGAATCTCTTAGAACATTTCGAAATAGAAAATATTATATAAGTAATAAATTTCAAGGGAATTAGGAGAACATGAAAGAAAAACAGAGCAGAGGAGAACTGCCCCATCTGAACCAAAATGAAAGAGATGGAAAATAAGGGCTTCCTATAAAACCATAGAAATAATCTTGTAAGTTACATGGGGTTTCTGTTTAGAACGATTGGAAACCAAAATTTCATCTTGGTGCCTCAAAGTCTAGAAAATGATTTGAGTCATGGATCTTACCAGATTTTCTTTTGTATATATTGTGTACTTTGTATTTTGTGTACTTTGATGGTATTGTGTATTGCCAGTTTACCAATTTTTAAGTTTTTACAGGTTGTAAGGATCAACCTGTTGTCCTATATATATATATATATATATATGTATATATATATACATATATATACATATATATATACATATACATATACACACACAAACATGTACATGCATGTGTGTGTATACTCACATATATATATATTAATCTTGAAGTTGCTTATACTTATTGAATAAAGACTTATTTTCATGGTTTAATCAATGGAAAGTATTTACAAGTATTGTACTGGCATAGATTCTGTGTCTGAGAAAATAAAATGTATAGTTTAAGAAAAATTGATAGCTGTATGCATTTAATTCATGAGCCCCTCATTGACAAAAACAAATTAATAAGTGTGGCAGTACTAATCACAAAACAGATGCTTGGGTTATTCCTAGAACAAGGCTTATATAATATATGATGATTTTCCCGACTTGTTTGAGACACCTTACCACAAGTTATGAGCAACACAAAAACTGAGATCTTCATAACTTCAGTTTGGTCACCCCTCCAAAGTTCTCATGAACACAATTTCTGTTTAGCACGCACTTTCCTTTCCACGCTGTTACCAATTGTACACCATTAGTAATTTGTTACTGTACGTTTGCTTCCTTCATCTCATTTACCATAGGAAAATGCCACCTCCCTAACACCATATTAGGTTTTGTATCACCATTTCACTAAACTGCGCACCTCCTATGCCCATCTTCATAGCTATACCTGGGCTTTTCCGATGAGCCTCAAGGTAATAGTAAGCTATTAAGATACCTTTTCTTGAAGCAACAAATATTTCTGTAAACAATAGTTAAATTCTTGGCACTAACTGGCATTTCTTCACTGGAGAGTGTTGTTTTCTAACTTTCCTAATTCATTAGAAGACTGAGTATATGTTCAGACTAATTGTAGTCTATGCTTTTCCCACCACCAGATAGCAATCGCTTTTTGGAAATCTTTACCAAACCTTGACCCTAGCCTCTTCGCATGTGGTGTCATCAAATGATACTCAAAATACGGTCCCTCTCCTTGCTGACTTCCTCAGCAAGCTCACAGCTTCTTTCACTATCTCCTGCCATGCCAAAATTCCTTATAATTTCACTATCAGCAGTGGGGTGCCTGGGTGGCTCAGTTGGTTAAGCATCTAACTCCTGGTTTCAGCCTACGTCATGATCTCACGGTTTCTGACTTTGAGCCCTGTGTCAGGCTCTGTAACAGCATGGAGCTGGCTTGGCAGAAAAAAATGTGTGAAATAAGACTTAGGGATGATATAATCATCAAACATAAAAAATCTAGGTTGGGGGCACCTGGGTGGCTCGGTCAGTTAAGGATCCAACTCTTGATTTCAGCTCAGGTCATGATCTCATAGTTTTTGGGTTTGAGCCCTGCATCAGGCTCCATGCTGACAGTGCAGAGTGTGCTTTGGATTTGCTCTCTCCCTCTCTATCTGCCCTTCCCAGACTCGTTCTCTCTCAAAATAAAGAAATAAAGTTAAAAACAAAAGGATTTCAGTATCAGCAGCAATGACCCTTAAGCCACATGAGATAACAATAACTTCTACATAGTTCAAGGCCATTTTTTAAAAATCACTCAACCCTTGAAGAGATGGGTTATGCTTTTCATGTTTGGAAATGATCCATCTCAAGAAGCTCCCACTTTGTGCACATCAGAATCATATGTATCACATTTTTTTTTACCTTTTTGCAATTTCCTGTCATATGCCTTTTCCCCTTCATCTATTAATTAGTTTGGTCACCATATTAACTGATGGACTACTTGTTTGGTGAGGTTAATTATTATCAATTATTGCTGATAGATACTGTACTAGAGTATCAGAATTTGAAGAATGTCAGGCAAAAACAAAGGTTGATAAACATAGTACCTTACCCCAGGAAATTTAATTCAGTAAGTGCTAGAAAGTATGGCTGCATTAGTCGGGCATCCAGCATGCTGCAAAACAAAAACGCAGCAATGCTGGTTGAGGTGGCTCAATATATGAGACTACAGCCTCTGGCCAGAATCCCAGGACAAGTATGTGTGATGACAGAGCAAGGTATTCCGAAATTTCAGCATGGAAATGAAGAGGTCACAAGGTTTATAGACAGACTGAAAGACACTGAAAGAAGGGCTTCATGACTGGGGACAGATAGGTTGCACCATGGCATCCAGAAGTAGAAGCCTGAATACTGCCCCACACAAAGACCAACCAGGAAGTCACATCTCGATGATCACAAGCAGAGAATCTAGACTATACCAGTGACGCTGTAAAGCACAGGTGAGAGGGGTGCTAACATTCAGGAGGTTCAAGGCCTTCTTATCCTCTATTACCATGAGAACGTTGAAGGACTTGCTATATCTTAAGTTCACGTTAAAGAAAATCAGAATGAAATGAGGGCATTTGCGAAAATTTCCCCCTTCCCAAGTTTAATAAGAAATAACTGACATCGGGGCGCCTGGGTGGCTCAGTCAGTTCAGCGTCTGACTTCGGCCCAGGTCATGATCTCACGGTTCATGGGTTTGAGCCCTGCGTCGGGCTCTGTGCTGACGGCTCGGAGCCTGGAGCCTGCTTAAGATTCTTTGTGTGGCCCTCTCCCTGCCCCTCCCCTGCTCATGCTCTGTCTCGGTCTCTCAAAAATAAATAAATGTAAAGAAATAACTGACATACATCACTAAGCTTAAGGTGTACACAGCATGATGGTGTGATTTACACGTTTTGTGAAATGATTACCACAATAGGATCACCTAACAACCATTATAGATACAAGAAAAAGCAAAGAAAGAAGAAGAAAAAAATTCTCCTTGTAATGAAAACTCTTCAGATTTGGTCTCTTAACAACTTTCCTATATACATCCTACAGCAATGTTGTCTATAGTCACCACCTTCCTCTAATTGACCACCTTCCTCCCCCCAATTTCTCCTCCCCCCAAACTTCTGCCTCTGGTAGCCATATCTCCTTCTGGCCTATTTCACTTAGTACACAGATTTGAAGGTCCATCTATGTTACTGCAAATGGTAGGATTTCCTTGTGCTTTTTTGTGACCAAATGATATTGTATTATATATGTGTATACCACAATCTCTTTATCCACTGATCCATCGATGGACACCTAGGTTGTTTCCAAGTCTTGGCTATTGTACATAATACAACTATAAACATGGCAGAGGGAGGGGGTGTAGCTATCTTTTCAAGTTGGTGCTTTCACTTCCTTTGGGTATATTCCCAGGAGTGCAATCGTTGGATCATGTGGCAGTTCTGTTTTTAATCTTTTGGATCCTCCATACTGTTTTTCATGGTGGTTGCACCAGTTTATAATTCTACCAACAGTGTGGTACAGTTCTCCCCTCTTCACATTCATGCTGGCATTTCTTACCTTGGCCCTCTGATAATGGCCATTCTAGTAAGTTGAAGTGATATAACACTGTAGTTTGAATTTTGAATTTCCCTAATGACTACTGATGTTGAGCATCTTTACATGTACCTATTGGCCTGAAAGTATTTATCCAAAGTGACTAAATTAGTGAAAATAGATTTTTTTTTTTTTTTTTTTTTTTTTTTTTTTTTTTTTTTTTTTTTTTTTTTTTTTTTTTTGCGGGTGGGTGCAGGAGTGCCTGGGTGGCTCAGTTGGTTGAGCGTCTGACTTCGGCTCAGGTCACGATCTCACGGTGTGGAGTCTATGACATCATATTTTGGCAGGTTACACTATACAAATGAACCTTGAACAATGTGAAGGTTAAGATCACTAACACCTGGACAATGGAAAATCCGAGTATAACTTTTGATTACTCAAAAAAATTACAAAAGCCGGGGCGCCTGGGTGGCTCAGTCGGTTGGGTGTCCGACTTCAGCTCAGGTCATGATCTCACAGTTCGTGAGTTCAAGCCCCATGTCGGGCTTTGTGCTAACAGCTCAGAGCCTAGAGCCTGCTTTGGATTCTGTGTCTCCTCCTCTCTCTGCCCCTCCCATGCTCATGTTCTGTCTCTCTCTGTCTCTCAATAATAAATAAATGTTAAAAAAATTACTAAAAGCCTACTGTTGACTGGAAGCCTTATGGATAACTTCAAAAGGCTATTAACACATATTTTGTAGGCTATATGTATTATATATACAGCATTTCTATAATAAAAAAAGGTCAAAAATCTTATTAAGAAAACCACAAGGAAGAGAAAATACATTTAGAGTACTGTACTGAATTGAAAATATCTGCCTATAAGAGGACCGATGCCATTCAAACTTGGATTGTTCAAGGGTCAACTGTGTTTTTTTCTTCCTTTAAAACTCAGCAAGGTAGAAAACTGTTAGCAAATTTGGATCTTTTATAGAAAGCACAAATGCTAGATTTCCTCTGCATGTATAACGAGATTTGGAGTAAAATTTTAATTCTACTATTACTATATATTTTCTCTTCGATACATAGCTCTGTCCTATGTCATGAGTAAAACAGGAGTACAAAGTAAACACTAAGACATACCAGAACTTATGTAATCAAATGTGAATTGACTTCCTAAGTCATCAGTTACCTGACACTTATTCTCAACGGCTGACATATCTTCAGAGTAGCAGCTCATGTGGAATTAGCTATGAAGGCATTTCACAAGTGCCATAAGGAATGCAGTTATATTACTCTGTGACCAAACCCTGAATTTCTCATAATGTCATCTCTTTCAGCATAACTATCTATCTACTGGTGACATTTCTGCAGCCATGCATATTTTTAGCTTGAAGGGAGAATTAGTGATATCCCATCTGTCAACTAACACTCGGGAAAAATAAAAAGTTCCGTTGAAAAGATGGGGTTGTGCAACGATGATAACAAATTTTATCAGAACCATCGGCAACAGCCACACTACAGTCCTGCCATGAACTACAGACTTGATCTGTGCCGGGAATAGTGCAAAACCATTGACATCTAACTTCACAACATATACAAAAGACAGAAATGTGTAACATTGGTTCTCACAAGGAAACCAGAAATGGACAGAATAAGAACGTTTGGAAGATACATAGGTTGTCAGCGGACCTCGAAGCTAATTCAGACTGATTTGTCTCTGATTTTGAGAGCTTTATTTTTAAATTTGCTGTTGGAATATCAGCAGATGCGTGAGTTTGATTAATATACTCTAGGATGATGCTAGAAAGTTTGTGAGGGTGATGCAAATGAAATATCACTGCTTTTGCTGGATTATGTTCTGAAAAATTTTTTCAACAAGCGATTGCCTTCATTTTTCAAGGATATTTTGAATGTTCCAGAAGGAAATGCTATGGCTCTGTACCTTGAGGACTGCCTTCTAGCTTGAAGATACAACGACATAAAATGTTTTATAATGGGCTTTTTAAAAAAATCCAAACATCACAACAGCTGGCATGTATATCCTAAAGAACCAGGCAAGAAAAGGAGATTGTAAATATAGCAAACCAAGTCATTTGGGTTTTGAAAAGAATATAGGAAGATGTGATTTAGGGAGCCATTCTGTGTTTTATTTATTGATATTTCAATTGTATATGATATTTGCCATTTCCTTTGACACTGTAAGTAGGAATGCCAACAAATTACATTAGCGATTGATGTATAAAATAATGGTTTGAAGAATTGTCAAAATAATGTTTACAAATGCTTAAAAAAGCAGCAGGACTTTTAATGAAACAAAGAAACAAAAATTCCTTGATCCATTCCCCTTTAACCCTTTACCTAGAAATATATGTTACTGATTTTGCTTCATTGTTTTCCTCTACTATGGTAAAGGTTTATTTCTCAAATATCCTCAACTCTTACCCATTTTTCAAATTTAATTGTTACTGTTTTTAAATAAATCGGGACATAATGTGTTACTTTCATGTAAATATAAATGTGTACTACTTTGCTAATTCATAAAGTGTTCCAGAACTCACTTATTTCTTGTAGAGCTTTTTCTCCCTGTGATTCTCCCCAGACTCTCAAGTTCACTGCCTATCTTACATTGTTCTAAAAACTCAAAAAAACAAGATGAATCTCTTGAATATTCCTTTTTATTCACCAAACATCTCCTTTTCTCCTGAAAACCACAGCCCCCCACCGCCGCCACCCCCTGCAGTCTGGATTGTCATGTTTAGATCTGCTGCTTGAGGGGACTGGAACTCTGAAGTCATTTCCTTTATCACCTTTTATTTATGGTTTATTTCCTCCTACTGCTTAAGCATATAAGTAACCTCCGAAGATCAGATGTGTGAAAAGACGTCCTCTGCCTCCTCACATGACTGAAAATATTGTTTATTCTAACTCAAACTTAATTGAAAATACTCAGCAGTGAACATCTGGTTTAAAATCATCGCTCAAAATTAAAACACCACCGCTCCTTTTGTCATCTATTATCTCGTGTTCCTGATGAGAATACCAATGCTGTAAATTATCACTCCTTTGTAGGTAACTCTTTCCTCAGCCTTTTATACTTCCTCACTCCCCTTCCTCCAAAGGAAAAAAAAAACAAACTTGTAAATGTTTTTGGTTTCCTGCAATTTCACAACTATTTATCCTAGTATCAGGATTTATACTTTCTTTGGCGTTGGGATGCTTCTTCAATATGAAGACATGTTTCTTCATTTTACCATTTGGAGAATCCCTATCAGATCGATGTTTAACAGGCTGGACGGATATTCTCTGTTGTCATCTTACTCTTGGATTTTATGTCTTATCCATTTCTCTTTTCTTGGAAGACTGTCAATTTGTCCTTTTCACTAATTGCTATTCAGCGAAGATACTTCAATTATTTTCACCTTCCCATACTCTTCTGTCTCTCACTCCTTATCTTTAAAAAAAAAATTAATGTTTATTTTTGAGAGAGAGAGAGTGCAAGCAGGCAAGTGCAGAGAGAGAGGGAGACACAGAATCCGAAGCAGGCTCCAGGCTCTGAGCTGTCATTACGGTTTGAGGGGGACTGGAACCCATGTGCTGAGCCATGAGATCATGGCCTGAGGCAAAGTCGGTCACCAAAGTGTCTTAATAAGGCACTAACATCCAAAATATACTCCTATAAAAACTCATACAACTCAAAAAAAAAAATCTGATTAAAAACTGGGCAGAGGCGGAGCGCCTAGGTGGTTCAGTCAGTTAAGTGTCTGACCTCAGCTCAAGCCATGATCTCATGGCTCTTGAATTCTAGCCCCACATCAGGCTCTGTGCCACCAGCTCGGAGCCTGGTGCCTATTTCAGATTCTGTCTCCCTCTCTCTCTCTGCCCCTCTCTTGTTTGTGCTCTGTTTCTGTCAAAATAAATAAACATTAAAAAAAATTTAAATGGGCAGAAGATATGAATAGACAACTTCCCAAAAAAGAGATATAAATAGCCAACATGAAACGATGCCAACATCACTAATCATCATGGAAATGCAAATCAACGCCACTATGACATATCTCATACCTGCTAGAATGGTTATCAAAGAGACAGAAATAACAAGTGTTGGCATAGAGAAAAGGAAACTTTTGTGCAATATTACTAGGAATATAAATTGGTACTACTACCAGGGAAAACATTATGGAGGTTTCTCTAAAAACAGAACTACCATACTTATAAGGAGAACAAAAGTAAGAGAAATGTAGCTTAAATTAATTCTCCTTACAGCTTGCAGCCCACTAATAGACACCTGAAACACAGAGAGCATGACATTTCCCAAGTAACTCATGGATGCTTTACTGCCTTAATGTTTATGTTTTATTAAAAAACTAAAGATAATCTTAACAGCAGCTAGCCCCTCAAGGTCGTGAAAGCCTTGTTTCCAAATTCCTTCGAAACTTAACTTTATCTTTATGCCCCTCCGTCCACAAACTTAAAAATATATAATCAGTCACTGCTTACAACCCCAGCACAGATCTTTCTGACCACGGGTCCTGACCTGCGCTTCAATAAAATCACTTTTTTTTTTTTTGCACCGAAGATGTTTTCAAGAGTTCTTTCTTATCCGTTTGCTCACAAACTTCATCTATATGTTCCAGCAATTCCATTTGTAGGTATTTATCTGAAGTAAATACGAACAGCAATTCAAAAAAAATATATGTAGCCCTACGTTTATCTATAATGACTAAGTTATAAAACAACCTAAGTGTCTGTACGTCAAGGGATGAATGCATAAAGGTGCTGTAGAGGGGTGTGGGTATATATATGTATGTGTATATGTGTATATATTTCAATATATATAATATACATAATGAAATACTATACTAAATATATATATACATATATATTCGAGTACATATATTTGCATATATATATTTGGGTACAGTATTATATATATACAGTATAATATATATAGTATCATATATATATATACACATACATATTTGAGAGTGTGTTTGTATGTATATATATATATATATATATATATATATATATACACACACATACATATTTGGGAGTGTATATATATATATATATACACACACACACACACACACACATGCAAACACATATAAACACACATAATGGAGTACTACTCTGCCATAAAAATCATGAAATCTTGCCACCTCAACAACATAGATGAACCCTGAGGGTATTATGCCATGTGAAACAGATGAGAAAAAGAAAAATGCGTATAATATTACTTACATATGGAATCCAAAAAAACAAATGAACAAATAAAACAAAATGAAACAAGACTCACAGGTACAGAGAACAGAAAGGTGCTTGCCAGACGAGAGGGGATTGGAGGGCTAAATTAAATGAAAGAGGTCACATGGTATGAAATTCCAGTTATGAAATAAATCAGTAAGTCATAGGAATATAATTTATACCATGGTGACTAGAATCAATAACATCGTATCACACTGCATATTTGAAAGTTGCTAAAGGTAAATCTTAAATGATCTCATGGTAAGAAAAAAAATGTTTTGTAAAGTTGTATGAAGACTGATACTACTTCTTGTGGTGATGATTCTGCAGTATATATAATACTGAATCATTATGTTGCACAGTGAAACTAATAAAACGTTACATGTAAATTACATTTCAATAAAAATATTTTATAAGTGATGGTGAAAATAAAGAAAATGTTTTTTTTTCTGTAGCAAAATACTATTTAGGATAATAAACAAAGGTAGAAAAGTACTTACTATTTTTGTCTTTATACCTAGAAACAAAACACCTGTGTGCAAGGACTGTATTGCTATCTGTATTTATTCTGTTCTGTCCGTAATTTGTGTCAGAAGATGTTTCAATTGTTAAAAAAAAAAAGGGAGGGGGAGCAAGGGGTGATCCTGACCTTACAATATACAACAGCTCTCCTCATACAGAGATGCTGGAGTCAACAACTCTTGAAGATAATGTGGAAAAAAAAAACCTGGATAATACTAGAGAGTGGCTGACTTTACTCCCCAAGGACCAGCTCACTTGACGTGTTTAAAAATGGTGTGAAAACGTGGACAAAGAGAACAGAAACCCTTTGCTAAGTAAAGAAATCTAATGATGTGGCAGAGGAAGTCTTGACAGCAGGATGCTTTAGCCAGAAGGTGAACTGCAGGAAGACTTGCAAGAAAATGGGGCAGATTTTGCTTGGTGCTTTGAAGATAAAGATTCAGTGCAAAACCTGTAACTAGAAAGAGTTAGGAGTCCCCAAAAAAGAAAGACGCGACCTAACTTCCGTGACACAAAGTCGTTTTAGGCTCCCAACTATTTTCTGTGATCTATGCCCTATTTGCCCACGCATATTTCTTGCAGAACTTCCTAGAAAATGTCAGAATTACCAAAACCCGCGCGCGCACGCGCGCGCGCGCACACACACACACACACACACACACACACACACACACCACAGAACACAAAAAAGGAAACAAAGAGAATGACAAGTCTCTGGCAGGTGGGGAAGTGGCCTAGTCCTATCAGAGACACTAAAGGAATAGCAAAACTCCCAATGGTTGTCCTAACAGTAAGCAAGGCCCTGGATACCTTACTCAAGATAATGAGTCAACACCCTCTATCGAGTTTATTTATTTATTTTAGGGTCAAATTTTTATGCAAATTCCAATTAGTTACCAGAAAGTGTCAACTATTAGTTTTAGGTGTAGATTTCAGGGATTCATCACTTACTTACAACACGCAGTACTCATCACAACCAGTGCCTGCCCCTTTATACTGTCTCTCCAAACATGCCCAAAGCCCCCTTCTTGAAGCAATCATCTCTGCTTCATTATAATGTTAAGATCTCCACGCAAGGAAGAACACAAACCTCGTGAACATAACGTATAATGCACATATGGCACTTTTCCTGAGCACTCATGCATGACATCTTATCCACCTGTCCATGAGATGGCAAAACTGCCCTTTCTGAATAGGCATCCTAACCCGAGATGAATGAAACCCACTCTGCCCCCACCCAGAGAGTCCGAGCTTTCTAAGCTATTCCCCATGATCTCCTTTTTTGGAAATAATGTCCTTTGTGTGACAACTCTACCTGGATTAGTATCTCCTTTTAAGTCATGAAGGAGCAAACTCAGGTTAATTCTGTTAATTTACTCACTACCAGTGTGAAGCCTGATACAGGGCTCAGACCCATGAACTGTGAGATCATGACCTGAGCTGAAATCAAGAGTCCATCACTAAACTGACTGAGCCACCCAGGCACCCCACAAAACTAATCTTCTGAGACAGTCTTTCATCCATAAACCAATTAAACAAGTCTATGCAAGACCTTGGAGAAAATATTTTGACTTCAGAGGACAAGATCTTCGGAATTAAATGGAAATGGAATCTTACGGAAAATCATGTTGCCAAAAACAAACAAACAAAAAAACTTGAAAACTTTTTTCTTCTGATGAGGCTTGAGAGTGAGGAAAGAAATCAACAAGTCTCACTGAAAGATGGGAAATGTTACAGGAACAAATTAGTATTTCCCTTCGTTTCTAGACTGAGCAACTGTATCCCTTTTTCTGAACTTTCTGCTCTGCCAGGGTACTAGACTTTGACAGAAGAAAATGTCAGTGAGCTACTTAGTATGTAGTATGAAGACACACAAATTGAGGTTACTGCTCTGTCCCAAGCAAGCAGTGAATTTCTTTCACAATTTCTGTGAAGAAAGACCATGGCATCTATAAGAAAGCAGTGAAGAATTTGCTACTGTTTTCAGTTTCTTACATGTGTGAGCAAGCTGCTATGTTTAACAAGCATCTTGAGCAACAGTAGAATTTATTTCAAGTGAAAATAAATCCTTTTGGGTCATAGGGTAGTTCTATTTTTAAGTTTTTGAGGAACTTCCAAACTGTTGTCCACGGTGGCCTCCCCAGTTTGCATTCCCACCAACAGTGCAAAAGGGCTCCCCTTTCTCTGTATCC
Source organism: Prionailurus bengalensis (assembly GCF_016509475.1). Taxonomy (NCBI): domain Eukaryota; kingdom Metazoa; phylum Chordata; class Mammalia; order Carnivora; family Felidae; genus Prionailurus; species Prionailurus bengalensis. Next base: position 89,484,705 of record NC_057348.1, on the reverse strand, counting down.
TTGTCAACATCTGTTGTTTCCTGAGTTTTTAATTTTAGGTATTCTGACAGTCATGAGGTGGTAACTCATTGGAGCTATGACTTCTATTTCCCTGATGGTAAGTGATGTTGAACATTTTTCCTGTGTCTGTTTGCCATCTGGATGTCTTCTCTGGGAAAGTGTCTGTTCATGTCTTCTACCCATTGCATCACTGGATTATTTAGTTTCTGGGTGTAGAGTTTGTTAAGTTCCTGATAGATTTTGGTACTAACCCTTTATCCCATATGCGATTTATAAATATCTTTTCCCATTCAGTTGCTTTTGAGTTCTGTGGATTTTCTTTGCTCTGCAGACATTTTTTATCTTGGGAAGTTCCCAATAGTTCATTTTCTCTTTTGTTTCCCTTGCCTCCAGAGACATGTCTTGTAAGAACTTCTAAAGATTCTTATTCGAGGAGGCACATGCACCCCATTACAGCCAAATTATGGAAAGACCCCAAATGTCCATCAACTGATGAATGGATAAAGGATATACATGCACACACAGAGGCATACACATGAGAAATCAGTCAGAGAAAGACAAATATCATACGATTCTACTCATATGTAGAATTTAAGAAAACAAAACAGATTCCCCCCAGAACAGAAGTGTAAGAAAGATAAAAACAGAGAGGGAGGCAAACCATAAGACGCTCTTCAATACAGAAAACAAAATGATGGTTGATGGAGGGAGGCTGGGGGGGTGGTTGGGCTAAATGGGTGATGGGTATTAAGGAGAGTACTTGTTGGTTTGCGCACTGGGTTTAATATGTAAGTGATGAATCACTAAATTCTACTCCTGAAACCAATAGTACACTCTATGTTCACTAACTTGAATTTAAATAAATAATAAAAAGAAAGAAATCCTCTTGTATTTAACTTAATTTTCAGGGATAATTAAGTATTTTGTGCAGCAAAAACTAAGCACAGCTTTCATATTAAAGAAATTTTAATTATTTCCTTTTGGCTTAAAAATAATACTTTTTATACATACATTGTCTGGTAAAAGGAGTTCAAGGAAGTAAAAAAGGCCTTTATAAGATAATTCTGTAATTGCTATGCCTACATACTCGCTTCTGTAATACCACTCAGTAAAATAACGTTTTTTTTAAAGTCATAAAAATATGTGTCTTAGACTTATTTGTATTCATATTGTTTCAAGTTATGGCTGAGTGAAAATCTGCTACTGAAGGCCATCAATAACATTAATGGAAATCAACTTACAACTTTTATTTAAATTAAGTTAAATTCAATTTTACCTACTTCAGTAATTTAACAACAACTTGTTTTCCTTATGAATTTTAAAAACTTATATAAAGAAACAGAATTAAATTTAAGAAAGGTAAACTATGCCTGCCTTTTTGTGTTCTTCCCAAGAAGGTTGCCTTTAGTTTTAAGAATGAGGAGGCATGAAACTGCTATTAAATATATCATGTACAATTTATCTATTTTATTAGCAACTTGAAGAGAAGAAATCTGTGACAAGAATTTAAGATCTAAGTGAGTATTTTTTTTACATGGAAAAACTAAAATTTCCTTTACCTGCCTCCTTGACTTACAGTGGATATAATTTATGGGGATATTAAACCACCCAGAATAGACTAATGAATTGTCCAAAATAAGCGTATCTACTGGAAAATGTCATTCTCTAACTAAAATAGCAGTGAAAATTATTACTGTAATATTATAGCTACAAATTAATGACCTCATTAAGTTACTAAAAGCTGGTGATATAACAACTTTTTTTGTGTGCTAAACCTAAAAAATCATTCCAAAGATTTCCCCAGAGTAAAATGATTAAGAAATATTGTTCTGTCTTACAGATTACATAGATATATTACATAGACACATAGATACATATAGCCATAGAAAGAAAGAAAGAAAGAAAGAAAGAAAGAAAGAAAGAAAGAAAGAAAGAAAGAAAGAAAGAAAGAAAAAGAGCCAACCTTCAAAAAAAGAAGCACACTCTTCTACATTACCACCATGTTAACCCTAGCATTTAGGAAATCAATATTCATACAATGCTATGTTGCAATTCACACCCTTCATTGTAATTTTGCCAATCATCACATGAATGTATCTTTTTCATTTCAGTCCAGCTACTTGCCCAGGAAAGAAAGTTGCTTCTGATTTTCACGTTTCATAAATCTTCAATCTGAAAGAGTTGCTCAATCTGTCTTGTCTCTTATATCCTTAATAGCCTTCAAATTTTGCAGGCTTTTCATGATATAAGATGTTCCCTTACCTGGATCTAGAAGATTTTTCCTTATAATCAGACTCATATTTCTCCATGGTAAAGTCATCATTATGCAGGAATATATTTCAGTGTTATACCAGCATATTGTTTCTTAGCAAAACTTCAGCCACCATCATTATTTTCCAAATTATGACTGTTTATCATTCCTTATTTTATAAAAGAAGAATTTTCTTTGCTTGCTTATTTATTTATTTATTTATTTATTTATTTATTTATTTATTTATTTATTTTTGTCTGTATGGACCCATGAGTTCCTGTTTCATGAAATGGGGTATAATCTGATAGTATTAATTATTTTGATCCTCAATTGTCCTAGATTTACTCAGTGAGACAACCATCAAGTAGGCTCTTGTATACTTTTGACATGTGTTTATCATTCTTGGACCATGTCTTCATTTTCTGGTACAAGGTATTCTTGGACAAGAAGTCTTGTTAGTGCAGATGTTATTAAGAAGTCAAGAATATTGTTAAGTGGCTATAAGTAAGCCTATACTCATCAGTAAACACACACACACATACACACACACACACACACACACACGGTAAATTCTCATTATTTATAGCAGTTATATTCTATAAATTTCACACTAGGAAATACAGAATAATTGCTGCTATGGATACAGGGTTAATTTCCTAGGAGCCTCTGGTCACATTTCTATCAATTGATCAAACATGATCATGTTTTATGTGTGTTTCTGTTGAAGACCTATTACTTAATATATATTATTCATTCATTTACATAGAACTCATGGCTAATAACACTATAAGTCATACCTGAACAAAGCTTGACTAACACATGTATTTTTTCCATAATGCACATTATAGTTATCTCGTACTTAGGAATACCATATGGACTTCAGTGCTATGCTCAGGGGACATTTAAAATATATATTTTGGGGGCGCCTGGGTGGCGCAGTCGGTTAAGCGTCCGACTTCAGCCAGGTCACGATCTCGCGGTCCGTGAGTTCGAGCCCCACATCAGGCTCTGGGCTGATGGCTCAGAGCCTGGAGCCTGTTTCCGATTCTGTGTCTCCCTCTCTCTCTGCCCCTCCCCCATTCATGCGCTGTCTCTCTCTGTCCCAAAAATAAATAAACGTTGGAAAAAAATATATATATATTTTAAATATTTTAATAATATATTTTATATTTTATAATATATTTTTATGTTTTTTTATATTTAAATAAAATATATTTTATTCATTTCTAAGAGACCAAGAAAGACAGAGCGTGAGCAGGGGAGGGGCAGATAGATAGGGAGACACAGAACCCGGAGCAGGCTCCAGGCTCTGAGCTGTCAGAACAGAGCCCAACACGGGCCTTGAACTCCTAGACTATGAAATCATGACCTGAGCCAAAGTGGGATGCTTAACCAACTGAGCCACGCAGGTGGCTCAGGAGCCATTTTAAACATCAAAATCCACCCCCCCCAACAAAAAGTATAAAAATGTGAAAACCAGGGCATGGAGTAGACTGAGAAAACAAAATTTGTTCATAATATGGGAAGTGAAAAAGAAATCAAGGCATTGCTTTGTTTGCCCTCAGCTGGCAACATGCAAGTTGGTCTGATTTCTCATGACCCTGTCCATGTCTGCAAATAACCGTGTAAGACTAGGTTGACTTGGGGTTATAAACAAATTGTAGCAAGTAAATGAATCCTCAACTATAGAAACCATGACAAATTAAGATATGTATTACATATATAAGTTGTATACTTAAAGTTGTAGATTTAAAAACAATGAACAAGGGTTCATACCATCCTTTCAATTTCAACCCCAAACCTCAAGATTCTAAATAGGCTCTGTCCTATCATGTTTGTGGATCATGTCAGTGTGTAACATCAGTGTAAATCCAACCGTCTCCAGTGTATTCACTTATCTGCCCCATCTACAAACTTATTTACTCAATGTAACCAAACTCCCAGTCACCCTACATTCTCCACCTATCCTGTCACTACCCCCACTTATTTGTGACCCCTGTCACCACCATATGCTGTGGATACCTTCCATCGGCCCCACTCCCTATCACTGCCCTACTCTCGGGAGCATGGACTGCTCACCTGTGTCCAGCTTCCTTGGGTGCCTGAGCTAACTGTCTCTTCCCACACTCCTAAGAAGCACTCTTTCTTTGCCTCTTACTGCCTGTACCCTCGAACACAGGTGATTCAGGCTGAGAAAAAAATTCAGACTGGGAAAAAAAAATACTGGGTGGTAGAGTACATTTAGGTTAAACCTTGCATAAAATTACTTTTCAATAACCAGTTATCATTTTCTTCATATTGTAACCGCATTTGATGCTGTCAGTCTTTTTAAATTTAGCCATTCAGTCTGAGTGAGGTCATAACTGATGTTTAACGTAATTTCCCCTAGTGACCAATGATGATGAGTTCTTTCTACAAAGTTTCCGTTCAAGCGTTTAGCATATTTATTTTAATTGCTTTACTAAGGAAGAACTTACCTACAGTGAAATGCTCAGATCTCAAAATTAGTTCAACATTAGAGTTTGAAACTCTATCGGCTCCGAGATCCTACATGAGTATCGAGGCATACGTCATTTCCAGCACTCCAGAGTATGAATATATTCATGTGTCTCTTCTCAATTGACACCCAACACAATTCTTCCACCACAAAACATCCAGAAAAGTTATTTCTACCACCACAGTTTAGTTTTACCCATTCTGCAACTTCTTATACATATTTTTTTGTGTGTAAAACTTCTTCAACTGAGTATAATTGTTTTTGAGATTTATCCACATTGTTCCATGCATCGGTAGCTCATTCTCTTTTATGACTAAGAAGTATTTAGTTTTATGATTATACTGCAGTTTGTTTATCCATTTTCCCATCGATGGACATCTGGGTTATTTCCACTTTTGGGCTACTCTGCATAAACATGCTATAAACGTTATGTACAAGACTTTTAATGGACTCACTTTTTCTGTTCTCTGGTATACATAACTAGGAGTGTGGAATCGCAAGGTCAGAGAGTAGATGCATGCTTAACTTCTAAAGCAACTGGCAAAGAGTTTTCCAAACATTTCCTACCTTTTGTCCACTAGGGTTATCTGCTTTTTTATTATTTAATTGTAGGAGGGGTTTGTTTCCCTGTGATTTAATCAATGAGAAAAGTCTTGCCAAAACGCCTCTTCCTTTTCTGTAATGGAAAGTGGGCAGCAGTCATGAAACCTACACAGCACTCAAATAAAAGCAATATAGCTTCATGAGCAAAACATGATCATCCCACAACTCAAGTCCAGCAAAAATGGTCTTTTCTTACATGAAGTCTGGGGGGAAAAAAAAAAAAAGATAAACCTAACAACTAAGCAGTGTTCTTCCAGAGAACAAAGATGAAACCTTAAGGTCTTATTTTGGCAGGATTTGCATGTTGCCACGTACTGATAAAACACCAAAAGGTAAAACTGTATTTATTACATTTTTTGCCTCATATGCATACGCTATGAAAGCATAAAAGATGACCGTGACTTTCACTACAACGGATGATTTATAACTCACAGCTCTGTAATTCTATTGTAGAGGAGAAAAATCTTTGCCTCTAACGCTCCTAGGTTCGACAGCTGAGTCTATAAAATAAACTGAGACAAATTAACAGGAAAAAGAGGCATATAAATTTCTTAATTTTGGGGGGGCGCCTGGGTGGCTCAGTCGGTTAAGCGTCCAACTTCAGCTCAGGTCATGATCTCACGGTTCTTGAGTTCGAGCCAAGTGCCTGGCTCTGTGCTGACAGCTTGGAGCCTGGAGCCTGCTTCAGATTCTGTCTCCCCCTCTCTCTCTGCCCCTCCCCTGCTTGTGCTCTGTCTCTCTCAAGAATAAGTAAAACACTAAAATTTTTTTTAATTTCTTAATTTTTAATACTCCATGCATTAGATCATCACAGGGGGCAAGAAGTGAATATTCAAAAGGTGCTGAGTTGTGAAAGTGTATGTATCATCTTAATAAGGGGAAGGGCACAGGGATGAAGGGACCTCAGAGGAGAATAAATGATTTTGAGGAATTAAGAACAGGTTCTTAGAAGAATGGATGAGGGGCGCCTGGGTGGCGCAGTCGGTTAAGCGTCCGACTTCAGCCAGGTCACGATCTCGCGGTCCGTGAGTTCGAGCCCCACGTAGGGCTCTGGGCTGATGGCTCAGAGCCTGGAGCCTGTTTCCGATTCTGTGTCTCCCTCTCTCTCTGCCCCTCCCCTGTTCATGCTCTGTCTCTCTCTGTCCCAAAAATAAATAAACGTTGAAAAAAAAATTAAAAAAAAAAAAAGAAGAATGGATGAGACATATGATAGTGTGTGCCAAAGTATGGGAGTTGTGTCAACTTCTAGTTTTCTTTCTGTGACAACAGCCAATCTTCTCTGGTTGATGAAGGTCCCAAGTAGGGGATTTAGCAGATGGGGGATTTTTGGAGCATCTCTCTTTAGACAAATGAAGGGAATTCAGAGTCACTTCAGCTCAAAATAAGGTACATGCCCAAGTGGCATACTTTGGGATGGCATGCCCTGAACTACTTCCCTATCAACATAAATATTTAATTTAGATTAATGTTCCTACCAACAATCTCAGAAAACCCCACTTAAAGGCAAGGTAAAGTAAAAGTAAACTAATACTAACAAAGAGTCTGCAATTGAAAGAAGAAACCACACTTATGACAATAACAAATGTGTGAGTCTTTGTTCAGTTACAATCTCCAATCCATGTGCTTCCTGGGAAGCCTTACTGGCTTGGTATGTCAGACCAGGGTTAAGCGCTGAGTAGAAATCTAGAGAGTTACATGAAAAGCATGGCAAGAAGGAAATCAAGTGAGGTCCATGCCCAAATCTGCCTGTAAAATTTATTCAAATAGTCCATTTATCCAAATACTGAGTACTCAATTCTACAACCACAGAGGAGGGCCAGAAGGGGGTCTGACCAAGAAAACAAAGCTTCTAGAAAGTAAAAAGCCTCGGCAGAGATTTCAGTTACCATTGTCTGCAGTGAAATTCAGTCTGGAGCTTGACTCTATTCAAATTAACTGCATGCTAGAAGAAAATCACTCTTTAGAGACATCATAGACCCAGAACTTCTGAATACATTGTTCAAAATGTACTGTATACATTGTAAAATATACTGTTCAAAATTTCAAATTAAAAAAATCCAATCAATATGTGAATAAACAGGATAACGTGACCAATGCTTATAAAAAAGAATCAATACGTAAAATAATTAAGATGTTGTACATAGTAGAGAAGGAATTTAAATAAGCTATCATAAATACATGCAAATATGTGAAGAAATACATACATACAACCTCATAACAAATAAAGGAACAAAAGCAAGACAATAGAGCAAAACAAAAAACAAAACAAAACAAAAAAAAAAACTTGAACCAATAGTGCTGAAGCTGGACATCCACATGCAAAAAAGTGAATCAACACACAGATATTACACCTTTCAGGAAAATTAACTCAAAATGGATCATAGACCAAAATATATAACAAACTATACAACTCATAGAGAACAAAAATGTATATAATCTTGGGTTTGGTGACAAATTTTGTTACAACATGAAATGAGTGATCCATGAAACAATTAGTATTTTGGGTTTAAATAAATTTAAAAATGTCTGTGGGGCTCCTGGGTTGCTCAGTTGGTTAAGCATCTGAATTTGGCTTAGGTCATGATCTCACAGTTTGTGGGTTTAAGCCCCGCATCAGGCTCTGGGCTCCTAGCTCAGAGCCTGGAGCCTGCTTCGGATTCTGCGTCTCCCTCTCTCTCTGACCTTCCCCCATTTGTGCTCCGTCTCTTTCTCTCAAAACTGAGTAAGTGTTAAAAATAATTTTTTTAAATGTCTGCCCTGTGAAAGACGATGCCATATGAATGAAAAAAGAAGCCAAAGACCAGTAGAAAATATGTGTGAAACACATACGATAAATGAATAGTATCCTATATATACACATGTGTGTGTGTGTGTGTGTGTGTGTGTGTGTGTGTGTATATATATATATATATATATATATATATAATGTGAATAGATTCCTGACTAAAGAAGATAGGCAGATATAGCAACTAAGCACCTGAAAAGACGCTCAGCCTCTTATGTTACCAGGGAATTGCAAATTAAAACAGTGAGATGTCACTACACACCTTTTAGAACAGCCCAATTCCAAAACACAACACCAAATGCTCATGAGGATACAGATCAATAGGAACTCATATTGATTGTAGATGGAATCCAAAATGATATAGCCACCTTGAAAGACAGTTTGACAGCTTCTTACAAAACTAAGCATGCCATCCAATACTTGCCCTTCATGGCACTCACCCAAATACGGTGAAAAGTTGCACAGAGAACCAATTTGGAAAACTGATACCCACATGAAATCTTGCATATAAGCATATACAAAAATTCTTGCATATGAATGTTACAGCAGCCTCGTTTATAATTGCCAAAACTTGGAAGCAACCAAGATGTCCTTCAAAAGGTAAATAAGTCAACTGTGACACATCCAGATAATGGAATATTATTTACTGTTAAAAAGAAATAACAAACTATGAAAGGAGGTGGAAAAACCTTAAAAACATACTGCTAAAAGAAAGAAGCCAATCTGAAAAGTGTACATACTGTGTGATTCCAACTATATGACATTCTGGAAAAGACAAACCAATGCAGATGGTAAAAAGCCTAATTCGTGCTAGGCGGTTGAGAGTAGAGATGGAAGAAAAAATACGCAGAACATGGCATTTTTAGGATAAAGTATTCTGGATGTTACCGTAACAGTGGATACAGGTAGTTATACATTTGTCAAAAGCCATAGAATTAACAACGCAAAGAAGGAGCCCTAACGTAAATTAAGAATTGTGGTTAATAATAATGAAATGGTACTGGTCCATCATTGTAACCAATGTATCTCACTAATACAAGATACTAAAAACAGAGGAAACTACATGTGTGTGGTGGTGAGAGGTGTATGGACACTCTCTGTCCTTTGAGCTGGTTTTTCCGTGAACTTAAAACTGCTCTAAAAATATGGTCTTTAAGACAAATTACAAAATAAATGAAAATTCAACCGTTTAAATAACTACAGTCCAAGTAAGCAGGCTAAACACTCACAAGGCTGAGATTTTTAGGTTAGGTAAAAAAAAAAAAAATCTAAATTCAAGTATATGCTTTTACCGGAGGTATATGTCCAATAGAAAGGCACAAAGGTACTGAAACCGAAGGGAAGTAAAATTATGTACTCTGTGTATTGAATCGCAATACAGCTGACATGACCAGAGTCATTGTCTAAATATAGGAACAAATAGAGAGCAAGGCAAGAAATGCCACCAGAGGGCAAAAGTGGCATTTCATAATGGTTACAGGCTCAATAAATCAGGAGAATTTAACATTATAAATATGCATTCCCCAAATAATGGAACTGCAAAATAGGTGAAGTAGGATTTTGCAAAATTACCAGGTCCATCCATAATCATAATTGCCATCTTCAACACCACTCTGAGTAAATGACCGACCAACTTGACAAAATATCAAGAGATATGGAAGATATGAACATCACTATTGGTTACTTAATCCCAAATGGTATTTATAGAAAACTATATCCGAAACCTAGAGAATACAAATTCTTCTCGTGCACACATGAAATGTTTACCAAAACAGACATTAAGCCATGCCATAAAACAAATGTCTCTCAATTTCAAAGGAGAGAACTCTCTCAGACTGTGTTCACTGACCCAGAGTCAAGTTAGCATCAGTAAAATTAGGTACCTAACAAAGGCCTAAATATTTTTACGTTTATTTATTTATTTTGAGAGATAGAAAAAGGAGGGGAGGGGCAGAGAGACAGAGAGGGAGAGAGAATCCCAAGTAAGCTCCTTGCTGTCAGTGCAGAGCCCAAAGTGGGGCTTGAACTCACGAACCACAGGATCATGACCTGAGCCAAAACCAACAGTCAGACACTTAACCAAGTGAGCCACCCAGGAACCCCCTTAGGTATTTAAAAATAATAATGATGGCAATTTGTTTTTTGATAATGTGGTAGGGTACCCTCCCTAAGGAAAAAAAAACCCTCAAGGCAACCTGACTATATGCGTACATGACAACATCCCTCACGACCTTGTAACATGAGGCCACTTAATCAGACTACATGTTTGTGTGTTACCATATTTAGGAGACAAAGAAGCAAAAAAAATACATAAAAAAACTACGCCATGTGACGTTCGAGGCTCAGTTCTTTGGGCACAAACCCAGCTGAGCAGTCCTGGCAGGAATAAAGCTGCTTCCTGGAAAGACAAGACTCAGTATCCTGAGTCTCTGTGCGAGAATCCTGCTACATTAACACACAGGTCAGAAAAAGAAGGCTTCACATGTCATCTTACAAAATTATAGGTGGTTTTAAATAAATTATGATGGACATATTGCATATCAGTATTTGCCAAAGGCATAAAATTATGCTTAGAGAGCAATGTAGAGCTTTAAATTCGTATGATAGAAAGGAAGAAAGGCCTAAAATCAATGATCTCAACATTCATTTTATAAAGCTAGAAAAGAACAAACAAATTAAATGCCAAGGATGTAGAAGAAGGGAAATAATTCAGGAAAGAATCAATGACCAGACAGATAAACAGTCAACTGACCAAGCCAAAAGTTCCAAAGTTTGTCCTTCTAAGCAATCAAGAAAAATGTAACAACGACCTGTGACAAGACTGATGACGCAAGTGGGAGAGAGGAACACCGACCGAGACAGAAAGAAGAGGAAAGGCCAAGAAGACAAACTGCTATAATGCAAATGTAAAAAGGTCCTACCGCTAAAATTCTATAAATATCAAAAATAAGAAAAAATTATAAACGTCTCTAATCCATTGCTTGTTAAGTTACAAAAATTATCCCTCTGTCTGTCTCATTCTTTTTTTTTTAATTTTGTTAATGTTTATTTATTTTCCAGAGAGAGGGAGAGTGAGGGGCAGGGCGTGAATGGGGGGAGGGGCAGAGAGAGAGAAAGACAAAGAATCTGAAGCAGGCTCCAGGCTCTGAGCTGTCAGCACAACAGAGGCCGACCTGAGGCTCAACCACATGAACCGCAAGATCATGACCTGAGCCAAAGTCGGATGCTTACCCAACTGAGCCACCCAGGCGCCCCCTGTCTTTCTCATTCTTAATGTTTCAGGACATTTCATATAAAATATATTTTATGTGAAATATAACATGGAAAAATTTTCACCTAATTTCATACAAAAATGAACAACTCAAAATGGAGGTCAAACACCCTCGTTACTATGGAGACAAAAAGAAAGTGACTAATAACCTTACACACAAAGTCTGACTTAGATTCACACCCATAAAACAGATAAAATTATTTAATATTTTAAAATGAAAAATTTCAGAGAAGTGGGTGAGTCATCAGGAAAGAGTTAACAAAGGCATAACACACTTCAGAAATGAAAAATAAGTTGTAACAAATACAAGTGACTAGATCCGCTTATGATTCCTGAAGGCAAGTAGAAGTTTAACAATTTTCTGTGTCCTCATTTTAAAAGGCAATGTATTTTTTTTAATAAAAACATGAATTAAATAAAAACCAAATGTATAGGAAGAAATTTCAACAAAAGCCAAGCTTCTTTTTTAAATAGACAATATACTGGAGAAGCTCCTTGATCACTTGTTCAAGAGAAGTAAAAGAGGTAAAGGAAAAATGACACAAACTGTAACGATCAGGATTAAATAGGGAATACGATGACAAGTCTGAAGACAAGAGTGTAAGTAATTATCAACATCCATATTTGCTAATAAATCTATAGGGCAAACTCCTTCAAAAGAACACTTGCTACAGCCAACGGAAGAAACATGAAATTTTACTCTCTCTGTAGTTCCTGAATTGTCTGCCAAGGCATATTAAGACAACATAGTGAACCCCAAGAGCTAACACCACAGATTTTAAAGGTATGTCACATATACGTGAAATACAACTTTCGAAGACAAACTGAAGTGAGTATCTTGCGACTCTAGAGAAAAATCAAGATTTCTGTATGGGAGGCAAGTGTTAACTGTCATAGGGTTATAGTAAAAATAAGAACTTCTTTTTTTATACAGAAAACTATTAAGAGTAAAAAGCCAATGGGTAGAGTGGAGAAGTGTATTCCCAAGAGTTATGAGAAAACACTTATGAAAACAAGGTACAAGAAGCTATGTAGAAACATGCACACAATAAAAAATGACAATTTTTTGGATCATTGGGTAAATGTCAGTTAAAACCACCATGATGTTCCAACCACACATCCACCAGAATGGTGAAAATAAATAGTAACAATGGCAGAAATACTAAGTGTTGAAGACAATATGGAGAATGATAGCTCTCATATTGCTGAAAAAGTATAAATTGGTACTTTTTTGAAAATATGTTTTTCAATCCCTACTAAAACTAAATGCATGTCTTGTGCTTCCAGAATTCTGCTCCTATGGCTATCCCTAAAAGAAATGCAAACAAAGTTTCATCCCAAATATGTACTATAATGTTCATAGCAAGAGTACTATTTGAAGGAGTCAAAACCCTGGAAACTAATCAAAAACTTTCAACAAAAGGATGGATAAATAAATAATGCGATGGTCACACCAATTACACAGCAGTGAGATGAGATACTAAATCATGCAAGAGTATATCCTAATCCCATAGATTTAAAGAAATTGAATGAGGGGCTCCTGGGTGGCTCAGTCGGTTAAGTGGCCAACTTCGGCTCAGGTCATGATCACTCAGTCCGTGAGTTCGAGCCCCGCGTCGGGCTCTGTGCTGACAACTCAGAGCCTGGAGCCTGTTTCGGATTCTGTGTCTCCCTCTCTCTGACCCTCCCCCGTTCATGCTCTGTCTCTCTCTGTCTCAAAAATAAATAAACGTTAAAAAAAAATAAAGAAAGAAATTGAATGAAAAATGACCAAAACTTTTTGGGCTCTCCATCACAACTGCAATGTTTCTGTATTGTTGGTGACTCATTGCAAATCGTATGTGTGAACAACGTGATTTCTGAATTTTAAATTTTAGCCAAGTGCTCAATGATGTTTCTTCGAGTTCACTTATATGACAGTAACAATTCGTACCAACATGAAGAAACTTTAGCAAGGTTAGCTCCAATTCCTCAGGGAGGAGGAAGCATCAATGACATATTGACAGATAGGACAGATAATGGCAGATCTGCACTGTGGAAGGCAGTTTCCACCTAAGTATTGAACCCAGTTTATGGCTTACCTGTTTCCTCTATTATTAACTAGCTCAGCAAATGCCTACTGGTTGGCTACTCCGTTATACACAATGCTAATTTCTGGGAATACAATATTGTGTAAAAAATTATGGTTTTTGCCTTAATGGAGATGGGAGTCTACTAATTTAACAAACAAAAGAAATCAAATGGGGGTGATTGTTAAGAGGCAAAATAAATAATGGCCTGAGGACATTTAATGAAGAGCTTTACCTTATGAAATCAATGTTGACGAGAAGGTAGCCAACTTTCTTTCCCCTATTTGTGCCCATCACTTTCTTCAAACTCCTGGTTTAAGAAATGATTTCTCTAAAAAGGCTTATTTGAGTAATTTATATCACTTTCAATACTCCTTTAACCTGGGTATGCTCAGACACTTGTACCATAAAAGAATGTTCTTGCTTCCATAGAACTTTTTAATGGTGGTTTAGCATATAAATTTTATGACTTCTATTGGATTACCAACCTTTCTGGAGTACTCTGTTCATTTTACTTCTCATAATACTTTGTGAGCTCCCATTCTTACAGAAGACTTTCCTAAGTACTCATTTTTAGTGTTTAATGAATATGCATTGAGTTAGGGAGATTAAAGTGGGGTCATGAAGGAACGCTTTACATGTGAAAGGTCTTCAATTCCAGAAATACAGCAGTACATTATTAGGGAGCTTATCCCGGGGAATCGTCACACACAGTCACTATTTCATTGGTTCCGTTCAAAATTCACGCGTGTGTTCCCGGCTGCAATAGACATCTTAGGGCTAGGCTGAATTTTCTGAACCGGCATAAGGAATTTTAGGCCATCGGAGTTATTCAGATTTTATGCTCATATGGAGCACAATCTGCAGGTGTTAAATTAGCCAACAGGGAGCCCATTTGCTGGCCTATAAATGTCAGAGAAGCATATTGAAACAGATAAAAGAAAAGTAAGAAGAATTTACGTAGGCAATACGAAGCTGAAACCTCATTCCACAGATTAGACCCAACTCCGTCTAGAGAGGAATTAAAAAAAAAGGTGTTTTATTTCCTTCAAGCTTTTCAAAGAATAAAATAATAAATGAAGAAAGGTGGTTTCTCTCTTAAGTTGCTCCATATAATTCTCAGGTAAGAAAAGAGTGATACATGCATCTAACTACACTTTCAAAGGCCATAAATTAGGACCCACAGGCCTTACTATCTCCATCTCTTGTGTAATCACCTGCTGGGTGACTGTCACCTTAAGCCTGGGGTTCTTGTTCAGTGACTCATCTTCAGCTGATGCCTCAGACCCATGGTGCTATCATACAGTTTAATTGCTGACTTTTGTTTGCTGATATTTCTACTGACTTGTTTTAAAGGTTATTCCCATTAGGAATTCCCATCTTTAGATGCAGAATGAAATTTGAAATTTTAGAATGTGAGCTCAGTGATGTGCTTCAAAATAACTACTATTGAAATAGGAATAAGAAGAAAAAAAGGAAAAGAAGGAAACTTGCTTTGGAATAAATACATCTTTCTATCTTTACAATGCATTTGAAACACTGGTGAGTGGTTTTTATACTGTTTGAACTTCAGGAGCAGGAAAAATAAAGTTTAGAAAAATACTTATACGGGGAGTGGCAAAACTGTTTTCAAGGCACTATCAAGTGGAGAAAAGTAAATTATGTGATTATAGTCCTTTTTGGAGTTTTTTACATTTTCTGATGATTCTTATGAGATTGTGATGGAACTATCAGATGGATTAGATAGGATATAGAAGCTTGTACCTGTCACAGGAACATGGATTTGTACAAAGAGGATCATTCCAGTTGCCAACAACAATTTGGTTATCAAAACAAAAGGTCCTGTGCTCTCAAAGACTGAAACATCAGGGGCGCCTGCGTGACTCACTAGGTGAAGCATCCGACATCAGCTCAGGTCATGAACTTGTGGCCCGTGAATTCAAGCCCCTTGTCGGGCTCTGTGCTGACAGCTCAGAGCCTGGAGCCTGTTTCAAATTCTGTGTCTCCCTCTTTCTCTGTTCCTCCCCCCACCCAGCGCTCTGTCTCTCTCAAAAATAAATCAAGATTAAAAAAAAAAATCAAAGACTGAAACACCATATTCATGACAGTATCTGTGTATTTCGACTAAATAGATTATTGCAGATTTGGAAATATGGCAACTGTTTTATTTTCTTCTTCCTCCACAATTGGAGAAATGAACAAAATCTGTGTACTCTTGAATCAGAAACACCAAGTATCAACCAGTCCCCTTGTCTGTGTCAGATTATTTTCACTATATTATGCCAAAAGACAGAAAACTGTGACCACCATATAGAAAGAAGTTGTCAAGTGCTAGGTTAAAATAAAATTATAGTTAGGTTTCACACTGTCTACTTGACCTTTGAATACCTTTCCACGGGTGCTGGACAAAGTACTGCTTTAAACTAGGTGAGAAAGCAGGATTGGGAGAGTGGAAATAGTAACATAGTAAAGATTCTTTAAATCTACATCTGTAGCCTGCCAAGAATGCTGACCAAACTTTTTGTAGTGCAGAACAGCTTGTGCCACTCAAATGCATAAAGAAAACATAAATAATAAAAAGCAAAGCCAGCTTTTAAAAATCCAAACAAAAATAGTTTTCAATGCAATGCAAGATTTTTATGATCTTGGAAACTCTGCCAGCATTTGCTTGTAGCTCACTGCTGGTATTCATGAAAACGGAGTACAAATTCTTAAGTTTTGCTAGCTTTGGGATGCACCTAAACAAGTAACTGTCTATTCATCTTCCCCTTCTAGGGAAGATCTTTCCTCTTGTTATTAAATTTTAATTAGCTCAGGTGTTTCAACTTTAAAAGTCATCTTTTGTTTTTTATTTTTTAATTTATTTTGAGAGAGAGACCGAGAGAGAACACACAGGCAGGGGAGGGGCAGAGAGAGAGGAGAGAGAGAGAATCCCAAGCATTGGGGCACTGTCAGCGCAGAGCCCAACACGGGGCTCAAACCCATGGACCATGAGATAATGACATGAACCAAAACCAAGAGTTGGACGCTTAACCAACTGAACCACCAGGCGCCCCACACCTTTTATCTTTGAATGAACCTGCCAACTCGGCATTAAGAACCAGTGAAAAGCCATGATGGTCATGTGACAAACTGAAAGGATAGGAAAGCAAGTCATTTGCCATTATCAGAAAGCAATTGTGTCATGAAAAAGTGTAAATTTTTATTCCCAAGTGAATTACTGCCTATACTGATCCTATTTAATTATAAAAATGTTTAGTAAATTTGGGAATTGCTACTAACATACAGAATACCCCAATGGAATTGTCAAACTGTGTTCTACAGCATGGGAAGTAAGCTGAAGATCTGCCAACTGTCCATGTTCTCCAAAATGAACCCCAGAACCGCCTTATTTTTAATCCCTTTATATAAAAGACTTCTAGTTAAGTGTTATTTCCTTCAAGCAACCACTTTCAATCTAAAATGGGTTTAAAACTAAATAGAACTAGGTATCAAAAAATAGTCGTTAAGCAGTCAAATCTCAACTAATTGTTTTGGATTCAATAATGTAACAGTATTGTGGATTAAAACATTAGGACTTAAAACAGTCCCAATTAATCATCAGATCCGACATTTCATTTGTGTCCAGAGACAGAGATAGATTGGACAGTATTTTTCTTTTAAAATTACACTTAACAAAGATTATTACATAGTGTTTCCTGGTAACATATTTTAACTCATATTTTCAGGACTCTTTTGAAATGAGTTTTTTTGGGAAAGAAACAAGAGAGCGTGGACATTTATGAAGTGAAAAATGATACTAGTTAGGCAAAACTACAAATATCATGTTTGATGTTGATGATCAGCTTTCCAGTTCTTCCTCAGGTTGTTAACAGGTAACATTAATAATCCAGATTGTAGAGTTTTCTGAATACTGCTAAAGATGAACTGGGGTTAAGTTTGGAGCTGGAAACTCAAATTTAAACATATCAAAATTAATACACTACACGTATTTTGGGAAAATTATTCAGAAATACCATCTCATAACCTGTAGCTCGTGGAGACTATTCCCTATTCCTATTCTGTCTTCTCTTTTAACCCATTACATGTTGGATGTAATAAAATGCAAAAACATGGGGCGCCTGGGTGGCTCAGTCTGCTAAGCGTCCGACTTCGGCTCCGGTCATGATCTCGCAGTCCGTGAGTTCGAGCCCCGCGTCGGGCTCTGTGCTGACAGCTCAGAGCCTGGAGCCTGTTTCCGATTCTGTGTCTCCCTCTCTCTCTGACCCTCCCCCGTTCATGCTCTGTCTCTCTCTGTCTCAAAAATAAATAAACGTTAAAAATTTTTTTTAAAAAATGCAAAAACACAGAATTCTACAGCATAATGATATATCACAAAGTGAACATATGGTTAACTGAGGCACTCAGGTCAAGAGAGTGCCACTATAGCCCCTCTTGAACTCCTTCAATTATGACATTCCTATTTAATGTTACCGGTATCTTGACATTTTAAATTATTTCTCTGCACTTATTTATAGCTTTAAAATTCCTAAACACCACTGTTTAGTTTTGCTGTTTGTTTTATATAAATGAAATGCTATGAGATGTACACTTTTGGGTCTGGCTTCTTGCATTCAAATTCATCTCTGTGAGATCCATTTGTGGTGTTCCAGGTGGCTGCAGTTTGATTTTTAATGATGCATTGTATTCCATTCTATAAATAACACACGGTTGATTTACCCATCCTACTGCTAAGGGGATTTGGGTTGTTTCTAATTTTTGATTAATACACAGAATGCAATTATAAATGGTTTGGAATATATCTCTTGCATGTAGATCAATTTTCAGTTTTTATCTACATGTTTAGTGGTTATTTTTAATGTCCTGTTGATTAAAGCTTTGCCTGCTGCAAGACCATAAGATAATCTCCTATATTAACTTCTGGAATTTCATTATTTTGCATTTTACATATTGATTTATATCTGTAATTTAACTTTGTGTGTGATGTAAGGTAAACACCGAGCTTTAGTTTCTTCCACAAGGTTATGCAACTTATCTAGCACCATTTACTGAAAAGGACTATTCTTTCCCAGTGTTTTATAACGCTATTTTATTTTTCTTTAAATCAGGTCCCGGGCTGATCTCCGAAGTCTCGGTTGAGGTCTACCAGTCTATTTCACTTTTTGGGACCCCAAATCCCACTTTATTTATTACTAGATTTTAATGAAAACTTTTGATATCCAGTGGAACATATCTTCCTTATCTTCTGTTTGCTCACTTTTATTCTTGGCCTTCAGAGTTTCATATAAACTTAAAATTATTTGTCAAGTTCTATGTAAAAAAAACAAAGTTTGGAATGCTATGATTACACTCAACATATAGAGTAATTTGCGGAGTATTTACATCTTTGTATTACTCAATAGTGTTCAGTTATGAAGTTTTTGTTGGCATCATCAAAAATTTATTCTAATAGTCTATGTAAGATTGGCATTACTTACTTATTCAGAATAGTTGTCTTAGTCTAGGGTTTCCTTTCAGAGAGAATTTAAGATTATGGATTTTGTTTCTTTACTAGTTACAGGAATATCGATTTCAAATTTGCTTGATGCACTTTTGGTAAGATATATTCTTCTAGGAATATGTATGTGTGTGTGTATATATATATATATATTTTATATATATGGCATACATACCTTTTTTGGATTACTGACATCAAGTTATGCATAATATTTTCTTATTTTTGAGGTATGTGAGGTAGGTAGGAACATGTTTTAAATATTTTGATTTTCATTTTATATTTATCAATTATATAAGCAATTTTCAAGAACAATTTTTAAATTAACTTGTCCATTCTTCCTGGTTTTGTTTTCAATATCATTAACCGACATCTATAGCTTTGATTTTCTTTATGTTTTGGGTTTGCTTTATTTCCCTACTAGATATATATCTAACTTATTTCCGGTGTTTTTTTTTTGTAATATATTAATTTAAAGCTATACATTTTCTTCCAAGTTTGGATTATCTCAAAGTTTTAAAATTCATTGCTTCTTAGGGCAAAAAAAAAATGAAAAATATTTATAAACTAGAAAAAAGGCAATAAAGCATAGTTTCTGTTCAAAAAAAGTTCAGTGTTAAATCTTTAGCAAGTGGGTGGTGAAAAATAGTAAACCCAAATAAACAGTACAAATTGAGAAGCTATCTTTAAACGAACACGTTTTCTTTTTTTTTTTATATATGTTTTTGAGAAACAGAGAGAGAGAGAGAGAACAAGTGACAGAGGGGTGGAGAGAGGGGGACAGAGGATCTGAAGTGGGCTCCACGCTGACAGCAGAGTGCCTGATGCTGAGGTAAAATTCATGAACCATGGGATCATAACCTGAGCCAAAGTCGGATGCTTAACCACCTGAACCACCCAGGTGCCCTGAACATATTTTCATACATAAAGTTTAGACTAGTCAACTTGAAAGGGTGGACATGAAAGATACTTTCAGACAGGCATAAATTGTCAAAATGGATTGAAGATTACAAACTTGTTTATTTCGATACTATGTAATAAAGACGAAATACCACAGTAAAAAGTAATTTAAGAAAAAAAAAAACATACACCACAACTATTTAAAGGGCCATCTCAGAAATATACAGAGTAAGTTGTCAGAAAACTACGATGCAAAAGATAAAATGCTGTTTACTTTTTAGAGAACGGAAGCTTTACTATAAGAGAATTCCTAGGAGTACATGTTTCTTTTTTTTTTTTTTTAATATCCAGATTAAATTTGTAGTAACATTTGCTTTTGCAGTGTGTTCCAGAACAGCAAATTCGCATGCTTCAAACTGGAACTAGTTCAGTTATCAAGCAGTATTTATTTGACAGTTTTTATGAGAAACCTTCCTGGAAGCCCACACACACAGAGAAGCATATTGATTTCCTAGGTTTAATAGGCAGTAGAGAGAAGTGACAGTAATTTATTTATGTAACTCCTGGAGGGATGCAACCCAGCTCTAGACAGGACTCAATGCTGTCAACAAAAGGAGACAGATTATCACAACATATTTAGCAAATGATCACGCAGACTCAAGCAAATATGCCCTGAAGGTGAAGGGCAGTGGTCTGAGCGTGACCATGAGAAATGTGCTGTAGACCATGAATACTTTTGTTTGAATTTCTAAGAACAACAAAAACATGGGCACTTTTTAAGCATTAGAAGTGCCTTTCTGTTTAAGAATAGTAATCAAATTAAAATTAGCTTTAACAACTTAATTACTTGGATGAGAGAAACGAAAGCCTGTTTTTTGTTAGTTTTGTTTTGAAGTTTTTTCTACTTATATTGAGAAAGAGTGAGAGTGAGCGGGGGAGGGGCTGAGAGAGAGAATCCCAAGCAGAGAGAATCTGCACTGTCAGCACAGAGCCCAACACAAGGGCTCAACCTCAGGAATCATGAGGTCATGACCTGAGCTGAAATCAAGAGTGAGAGGCTGAACTGACTCAGCCTCCCAGCTGCCCCAAACCTGTTCTTTTTTTAATGCTGTTTTACAAGAAAAATAATATCCTAAGGAAAAAAAACACATCATTTTTCACTCTGAGAAATATTAATTCTATGGGATATTATAATCAAGTTTCTATCATGCAGTTTTAATGACTGAGTCAGTAAGACAAGTCTTTGGTATATCTTGTTGAGTTGAAATAATTGGGCATTCTGGGAACACCGTCACAGAAAGAAGAACGAATTTTTTCTGGAAAATCATAATGCAAATCTCCACCAATTATGCCCATGCTACTTGACTCGACTCTACAACTCAAAAGTCACATTCTTAGATTGTTCCAAGTTTCCAGTATTCATGGACATTATATTCTGTCACATCAAATATAATAGAAAATGTGTCTTCTCTAAATAATGTAGAGTAAAATTTATCAGCAAATGCCTCCTTAGCAAATAGAAATATTTTCCTCAGATAATGTGAATATTTTAAAATGTTTTTAAACACTCTATTGAACATGTGTTCTCTAGAATACAGAATAACCAAATCACCATGAACTAATGTACTTTTCTCAGACATTACTAAGTTTGGATTTACAAATTTAGTTCTGTGCCTCCTCAGTGATATTTAACAGATAAGACGGGAGAAGAGCAAAGAACTCAAGGTATGGACAGCTCCAAATCATAAATAAATTAGACCAATGACCTTCAGATGTTTTTTGTTGCTGCTGCTGCTGTTTTCCTTTCTTTAGCTGCAAAGCTCTTAATTCAAAGAACTCTTTAGCGGTGATCCACTATATAACAACAGCAACAACAACAAAAAAAGCAGAGCTGCTCTGGAGAGACCAGGTCTGGGTCACCGGGGTCTGCTTTATGCAGCTAAGGTCACACACTGTACTCACACGAAGGTGTCCTTTTCTAAATTAGATGGAGTCCCATAGGTCACAAAAGGCTCTTTCTCATCCAAAACAACTTTTCCATTAACCTTTATTACTTGTACAAATAATGACAGTTCCTTTGGTTATGGCTATAAACTTGCTAAAATACAAATGTCCTTGCAGGGTAATTAATTCAGTCCATTATCAATTATTAACACACTAAAATAAATTACTTTTTACATCCCTTCCTTAAGGCAAGAAAATAGATCATGAAACATATTTTATCCAAAAGTATTATAGGAGAAGTTTAGAATTTTTAAGTCAAACTTCAGCTACTTCAAATTTCTGTAAGATGCATGTTATATGTTGTATTTTAATATAATTTTAATTAAACTTTATTATAAAAATAACAGATATGGGGTATTAGATTTGGAAGACGGATAGAACCAGGAAAGGGGACAGAGGGTAAGACACTAAGGACAAAACAGAAGTAGTCAGCATTACAAATCTCAATAGTAGCATGAAAATCTTGGCACTTGTAATGTTGTTGAGCAATTTTGAACCTACTGGGAGACAATTCTCCATGGGCTTTTGTTGATTTTACACATCTTGTAAACAGCTTTTGACAGCTTTCGTTCTGGATGATTTTTTCAAAGATTTTCATGTAGAAAGCAGCCTTAGAAGAAAGAGATAGTGTCTCCTTTCAGGGCAGAAGCATATAAATTTCTGTGACAGATTATGCAAGATAACATTTCCTTTGGGGGGAAAGGTGAAGCAGGCTTTCCAGCAATGCTCTTAGAAAATGTGTACTTTCCTAACACACCCTAACCACTTCATGTTCACTGTGGTGCCATGAGTAACAACAGCTCTTTTTTTCTGGCCAAGGAGTCTTTTGTGTTCTGCCAGCACCTATAAAACCATAGCAGGCTAAATTGTTAGCTTGAAAATAGGGTAAGATCTCATACCTTTCTACAATCTTTAAAGCAATGTATCATAGAGCAAAGGTTGAGAAGTGAAAGTATAAAATATAGATAGTTTTGTCAATGATGAGAAGAACAAAACAGAAAAATATACCAACAACTTGGCTGAATTACTGTAGAAGGACTACGGAGTGAAATTAGACTAACAAGATTTTGAGATTTAGATTTTTTTTATATTTTATTTATTTTTGAGAGAAAGAGACAGAGTGGGGGCGGGGGGAGGAGCAGAGAGAGAGGGAGACAGAATCCAAAGCAGGCTCCAGGCTCCAAGCTGTCAGCAAAGAGCCCGACGCGGGGTAGGAAGTCACGTGAGACCATGACCTGAGCTGAAGTCAGACGCTTAACCGACTGAGCTGCCCAGGTGCCACGAGATTTAGGTGTTTTTTTTTTGATGTGTAGGAAAAAAACATCTTATGGCCTATTATGTATAAATAATGAGCTTGAGGTTGTTATGAAACTCCAAAATATACTGAAATGTACTATTGTAAGAGTACACGAATTTCATTTTTTCAAATGGTTAATATTCATAATAATAATATTATGACCTGTAACTTATTTTGACTGTCAGACTGTTCACCAAGTTGGGTGTTTTAAACCTTATCAATACCTGCTGTTATATTACCCTCAAATGTGAGTTTAACGTTTCTAAGTAGATTTACAGAGACATATCATAAGATACTATTTATGTTTGTTAATAATTAAGACTACATAGAGAATTAAATCATAACAGAAGCTCATCAAGAAATTATTAGAACACTATTCATTTACCTGTATTATGCCAAACAATGGAAGCTAAAAACACCTGCCAGGGATGATGTACTCCAATTCAACGACCTTAAACAGAAACTTTGGCTAAAAGCCTGACATAAACACCTGCATTTACTAGTAGATCTATCTTAGCCCAAGCGATCACAAAAAGAAAAAAAAAAAGAAAAAAGAAAAGCAGGTAAGCCATTATTCCATTCAAAAGGCAAAGCTATGGTTGCACTATTTTTTATTTTTGGAGCCAACAATTAATGATGAAAATAATAGAGTAAGTCCAGATGGGTGGTTTGAATTCTACATCAGAAGTTGAACATCAGGTATGTAGTTTTGCTGATAGGAGGTTAAAATTAGCAGTTTAAATTAGTGAGAGAGGAAGTATTTTTTTCAACAAGTTGACCTCAAGTTCTTTAAATGGCATGGCACAGCTTTAGAATTATCCAACAAGGATGTTCACATCTTGTCTTATCAAACTGCATTTCACTTATCTCCCACTTGCTCTCCCTTCCTTGCCCACATTCAGGTGAAAAAGAAGACCAGCAATTAAAGCTAAGTAAAATGCAATGAATTATTTTTATGCTGGAAAGGTAATGTGTTGAGAGAAAAGCTTATCAGGGAATTCTAGAGTTTTAGAATTCAGGAACATTTTCATGATTTCATTAATATTTTTAGACGTGGATTTTCAAACATTTGAAAAAAAGATGTAATTTTCCCCAGAGAAGAAAATTTAGGTGTATGCACATACTTTTGCTCAAACACATTCTTGGTCATATCCATATACAAAGACACTATCATACACATTTGCATATAGTCAGACTTACACATTAACAGAAAGTCTTGTATATGAGTATGTTTTTTACCAACATTTCAGAAAGAACCATATATTCCTGATTTCTGTTGGGGATATCAGAATAAAATGTCAGCAAATTAAGGCCCATGGGCAAAATCCAGCCCAGTGGCCGTTTTTTATATAAATGAAGGCTTACTGGAACACAGCCTAACTCAGCTCATTATAGATTATTTATGGTTGCTCTCATGCTATAATGGCAGAGTAGTTATAGGACTGTATGACCCCGAAGCCTAAAATATTTGCAATCTAGCCACTTAAGGAAAAAGTTAGCCAAATCTAGAACAAAAGTCTTCTTTACATGTGGGGAAACACAACTTCCAAGTCATTTGTAATCTACTCTCAAGAGCAATCTGAACACATGGTGCACTGAATAAGACCCTTTTCTATGCCAAGATCCTAAAAGGATGCATAATATGCAAGCCAAATTGTACAATAAGGCTTTGCCTCTGCACATACCAGGAAACAGCAAGTGAGAGTTCTACAAAGATTCTTCTGAGGCTGCTCTAAGTGACAGAACACAGAACTCCACCCACTGACCAAGAACCAGAAAGGTTACTGATATGCATTCAGGGCCAAGGTTCTTCAGGAGGGGAATCGAGAAGAAAAGACAAATTAAGTTGTCATCTGTGAACCTGTGAAAGAAATCAGACTTCTCACCTATGCTACCAAAAATTCAGAGGCTGAATTTATACTGCCAAGGCAAAATATTACATATTACTATCATCAAATTCCCCTGCTCTACAAACAGCTCTCACAGTAGTGACACAAATTAACCTATCGGCACTCAAGATTAGTTTACAACCCCAAAATAAAAAATATATATATAATTCCAATTAGATAGCATCAAAGACAGCCCAAAAAGGAGAAATAGAACCCAGCAACTTAAGAAATAGAAAAATGTACACTGAAAATAACAAAATACCTAGGAATAAATTTAACTAAAGGGGTTGAAGACTGGAGCACCCTGTTAAGTTGGTTAAGCATCCAACTTCAGCTCAGGTCATGATGTGATGACTCATGAGTTCAAGCCCTACATCAGGCTCTGTACTGATGGTAGTCAGTGCACTACTTGGGATTCTCTCTCTCTCCCTCTCTCTCTTCGCCTCCTGCACTTGCTTGTGCTTTCTCACTCTCTGTCTCTCAAATAATAAATTAACTTTATAAAAGAGGTGAAAGACTTATACTCTGAAAATTTTACAACAGTGGTGAAAGAAACTGAAGAGGACACAAAGAAATGCAAACACCTTTCATGCTCATAGATTGGAAGAAGAAATATTATTAAAATATTTCCCCAAATATACCACCCAAAGCAATCTACAGATTTAACGCAATTCCTATCAAAATACCACCAGCATTTTTCACAGAACTAGAACACACGATCCTAAAACTTATATGAAACCAGAAAAGATTCCAAATAGCCAAAGCAGTCTTGAAAAAAAAAACTGGAGGTATCACAACTCCAGACTTCAAGTTATATCACAAATCTGTAATAGAACAGTAAGAGACTGGCACAAAAATAGACACAGAGATCAACAAACAGCCCAGAAATAAACCCACAATTATATGGTCAATTAATCTTCTACCAAGGAGGAATGAATATCCAGTGGGAAACGAAATAGTCTCTTCAACAAATGTGTTGGGAAAACTGGTCAGCAACATGCAAAAGAATGAAACTTGACCACTTCCTTACACCATACACAAAAATAAACTCAAAATGGATTAAGGACCCAAGTGTGAGGAATGAAAAGATAAAAATTCTTGAAGAGGGCATAGGCAGTAATCTCTGCCATAGCAATATTTTTCTAGATACATCCCCTGATACGAGGGAAATAAAAGCCAAAGTAAACTATTGGGATTATATCAAAATGAAAAGCTTTTGCTCGGCAAAGGAAACAATCAACAAAACTAAAAGGCAACCTACTGAATTGAGAAGATATTTTCAAATAACATATCTGATAAAGAGTTAGCATCCAAAATATATACAAAACTTATACTGCTCAATACCCAAAAGACAAATAATCCAGTTAAAAAATGGGCAGAAGACACGAACAAACATTTTCCAAAGAAGACATCCAGACGGCCAACAAACACATGAGAAGATTTTCAGCGTCACTCATCATCAGGGAAATGCAAAACAAAACCACAATGAGATATCAACTCATACCTGTCAGAATGATTAAAATAAAAAACCAAGAAACAACAGGTCTTGGTGAGAACGTAGATGAAAAGAAACGTTCTTGCACTGTTGGTGGGAACACCATAGTGGCTTCACTGTGGCAAACAGTGTAGAGCTTCCTCCAAAGTTAAAAAAAGAACTACCATATGATCCATTAATCACACTAATGGGTATTTAACTGCAAAATATAAAACACCAAATCAAAAGGGATACATGCAAACCTGTTTTTACTGGAGAATTATTTACAAAAGCCAAATTACGGAAGCAGCCCAGGTGTCCATTGATAGATGAATGGATAAAGAAAGTGTGTTATATACATACAATGGAATATTATTCAGCCATTAAAAGAATGAATTCTTGCCATTTACAACATGAATGGGCCTGGAGCATATAACACTAAGCAAAATAACCAGTCAGAGGAAGAGAAATACCATAGGATTTTACTCATAAATGGAATTTAAGACACACAACAAACAAAGAAAAGAGAGAGAGAGAGAGAGAGAGAGAGAGAGAGAGAGAGAAACCAAGAAACAAACTCTTAATTATAGAGAACAAACTGATTTCCAGAAGGGAGATGGGGCGGCGGGGGGGGGGGTAGGTGATGGGGATTAACAGTACATTTATGATGAGCACAGAGTAATGTACAGAACTGTGAATCACTATATTGTATAACTCATTCCCTCCCCCACCACAGATTCACTAAGATATATTCAACTATAACATCATATAAGTTGAAGGTGTATACATGTTCATTTTTTATACTTGTATATTGCAATACAATTACCACTGTAGCATTAGCTAATGGTTCCTCACCGGTAATGATTATTTTTTCTGTAAGAAAATAGGGGAGGAGTTAAGATGATGGAGAAGTTGAAGGATCCTGGGCTTTCCTCACCCCTCAAACACAGCTGTATTGAGGTCAGATCACTTGGGACACCCAGGAAATCAATGTGAAGGTCCAGCAGAAGGATCTCTACAGTTGGAGGGAGACAGCATGGCAGGTGCAAGGTGCACGGAAGCGAATTGGGGGAGAGAAAAACAGGAGTGCCATGGAGGGGAGGGAACACTTTCCAAGGAGAGACAAAAAAGGAGAGAGAAAGAAAAAGGGGTTGAAAGAATGTGGCATCCGGTTCACACAAGGATGAACCTCTTTGGACCACAGACTGCGCAACAACAGGTACTGAGTGTTGCAGATTTCTCTGCAAACAGCATGTGGCGTTCAAACTCAGGTTTTAGAAGTGCAAGACTTTCTCTGGAGCAGAGCTATGGTGTGCACTCCTGGGGAGGAGGGAGATGACCCTGGAGGGCAAGTACAGTGTGGGGATCTCCCGGGCATACTGGGCAAAAACATTCTCCTTGCTGGAGTACATTGGAAAAAAGGTACGTTGCCTCTCCAAGGGCAAAAGACCCTGTAGGTGCCAGCAAAAGGCCTTTCATTGGCAGGGAACCAAGGCGTATGCAGAAGGCATAAACCTTGTTGCTGATTTCAACAGTGATAAACCACAGATTCTGTGAACTGGGCAGGCATGGGACTGTGTTTCTGGGACAAAGGACACCAGACACAGCATAGCCAGGCTTTACTTCCGAGGAGGGGGACGGGTACGTGCAGCGCGGGATCCAGTTCTGAATCCCAGCTGCAAGCCAAATTAGAAACACAGGAGAGTAGTGGCACGGGGTGAGCTGACTACCCTTGCTATACGGTGAGGGCTGCCTGAACAGCAAGAAGTGTGACATCCCCTGTCCCGGGTCACAGGATGAAAGCATCAAAGATTAGATAAATGGGGCCAAAGTACCTTCAGCCTAGTACAAAAGCAGAAAGCTGCTTTCACGGGAGGGAAGGACCTGAGTAGGTAAATGGGGCTATAGACTGCCACGGCAGGGTGCAATTGCCCGGAGCTAATTAGCAGAAGAAAGGTGACTTGTTGACCCTAAAGTAGCACGCTCTATCGGTCTCATTTCCTAGGCAAGTTAAGACAAACAGATGCCTTGTGGCACCTGGTGCCCACCACCAAGAGTCATCTGCTTGGCTTGTTTTGTATTGACCCAAACCCCTAACACCGCCTATCTTTGAAACCCATTCTCTCTCTCTCTCTCACGCAGGAGTTGATGTTCACTGTTTCACAGTCTTTTGCTGCATGTCCATCACATTTCTAAGTCTTCCGATCCTAATAAAACTGGAGCAAGGACCCTTCCTTGGGGCTCTTGTCTCTTCCTGGACATTAGTCTCTTGCATTTAATTCTGCGCCCGCTCTCTTGCTGGATAAGAGAGAATTCCAGACTCAAAGTCTGTGACATAAATGGACTAAACATTCCAGTGGAAAGACATAGGGTATCAGAATGGATAAAAAAACAAGACCCATATATAAGCTGCTTAAAAGACACTCACTTTAGACCTAAACACACCTGCAGACTGGAATTGATGGAATGGAAACCCATCTAATGGTTCAAACAAAAAAGAAAACAGATAAAAATGAGTTAAGAGTTATCAACATAAAATGAAAAAGTACAATATAAATGTCATAAAGTTAAATAAGAAATTTGAGACAGGAAGTGTTAAATAAAGAAACAATTGATAATTCTCTAGAATTTCCAAAAAATATTAACCCTCACATTAAGGAAGTGCAGTAAGTTATTCTCTCTGTAGCTATATAAATAGGGAGATATATGTGTCTTTGTATGTATACCTGTATTTATATAGACACACTCCATATATGTGTACATTATACTAAAAAAAGGAGAAAATAAAAGCAAAAAAGAATATTAAAATAGAAAAAGGAGGGGCCCCTGGATGGCTCAGTCGGTTAAGCGTCCGACTTCGGCTCAGGTCATGATCTCGCGGTCCATGAGTTCGAGCCCCGTGTCGGGCTCTGTGCTGACAGCTCAGAGCCTGGAGCCTGTTTCAGATTCTGTGTCTCCCTCTGACCCTCCCCCGTTCATGCTCTGTCTCTATCTCAAAAATAAATGTTAAAAAAAAATAGAAAAGGATATTAGTTGTAAACATGAAATTATAAAAATTTAGACCAATGACAGGAGTTCATATTTCCAATCCAGACCAGACACTAGAGAACATTTTCCATGCGCTTAGTGCTAACAATTTCGGTATTCATATGCCACTAGGATATCATTGAAGACTAAGGAGAAAATGAACATTTCCAGACAAAAGCATGAGTGAGAAGGTTTACTGTTGGTAGACTGTGGTACAAAGTATTAAACATTGTTTATATTAAGACAAACTAAGCCTAGGATAAAACAGATTAAAGCATAAATGACAGAAAAAAAAACATATAAACATATTTTAAGTGAAAATCACTGCGTTATTTCTAAATAGGCAGTGGCTTCAAAATTATAAAGTTCATCAAAATCAAAAGGAATGAAATGTGGGGGCATAGAAGACAGGAACGTACCTTTTTTTTTAATTTTAAATATGGCTATGAAGGAGAAGATACAGAAAATGTAAATTCCAAAGACGAATTGGTAAAAGTAGGAATGAAGATAAGTGTGGAAGAGGGATCTGAGCACATATATTGACTGTTATCCTTCTTTAGACCCATTTAAAATGAGGGTAAGCAAATGTACTTGTCACGGCCAAGAAATCTGGGGATGAGTGAGTTGGGGAGGAGGAGCACCACGGGGAACACAAGTAAATCCTTTTATGGAAGAATAAGTGATGAGGGGGCACTTCTCTACTGATGAAGCAGAGGAGGAAGAGGCAAAAGAATATACTCAGGAGAGCTAGGCAGGTCTGGAGGAAAATAAGGCAGACAGCCGGGAAGCGAGGGTGGGTGGTTAACAGGAAGTCCATACATGGAACAATTTTTTCCTTTCTTTTCTTCTCTTTCTCTCCCCCTCTTTCTCCCCCCACCCTTCCTTCCTAAGTTTATTTGTTTATTTTGAGAGGGAGAGAGGGAGAGAGGGAGGGAGGGAGGGAGGGAGGGAGGGAGGGAGGGAGGAAGGGAGGGAGAGAGGGAGAGAGGGAGGGAGGGAGGGAGAGAGGGAGGGAGGGAGGAAGGGAGGGAGGGAGGGAGGGAGGAAGGGAGGGAGGGAGGGAGAGAGGGAGGGAGGGAGGAAGGGAGGGAGAGAGGGAGGGAGGGAGGGAGGGAGGGAGGGAGGGAGGGAGAGAGGGAAAGAGAGAAAAGAAGGAGAGGGCAGTGAAAATCCCAAGGAGGCTCTACACTGATGATGCTGGGCTTAAACTCACAAACTGTGACATCAGGACCTGAACTGAAATCAAGAGTCAGACATTTAAAGGGCACTTTGGTGGCGTAGTCTGGTAAGCATTTGACTTGGGCTCGGGTCATGATCTCCCAGTTCATGGGTTTGAGCCCAGCGTCAGTCTCTGTGCTGACAGCTCAGAGCCTGAAGCCTGCTTTGGATTCTATGTCTCCCTCTCTCTCTGCCCCTCCCCTGCTCCCACTGTGCGTGTCTCTCTCTCTCTCTCTCTCTCTCAAAAATAAATAAACATTAAAAAAAATTTAAAACAATAAAATACATTAAAAAAAAGATTCTCATCAGAGTAGAATCTACAAATAAAATTGTGCAGTATCTTGATCACTTGGATTGTAAAGTATGGTTTGGAACCTAAAATTCTCTATCTACATGGACCACCAGACAGGAATACTAGTAACAGTGACAGGACAGTGATTTTGATATAACGCCTCAGCTATCATAACATAAAGTCATGACATAATTGCTAGTGATAAAAAACAGAGACTATGTTATTCGGTGATAAGCAGTTAACAGTTACATTGTTGAGAAGGTACTGGGCTCAGCTAGGACTCTGGCTTTCAGTTATGATTCCTTCACCATTTTTTTCACCATGCATATACACATGGCTTTATATTAAACAGGGAAAAAACAAAATAAATCAACCCACTATATACATGTCTGTCTGAAATTTTAGTTATGAGACTAATAACTTATTACAGCGGTGCCTGGATGGCATAGTCAGTTCAGCGTAGGACTCTTGATTTTGGCTCAGATCATGAACTTATGCTCCTGAGCTATAGCACGGTGTGGAGCTCCACCCAGGGGGTGGACAGACTGTTGAGATCCTCTCCCCGACTCTTTCCCCGCCCCTCCCCACTCGTGCTCTTTCTCAGAATAAATAAACTTAAAAAAAATGATGTATACATTTCAAATATAGGCAAAAGTTATTTTTGTAGGCCATGATGTGATCATTTTCTTATGTTTATTCATTTATTTTTTCTCTATTAATTTCAAGTAACTCTAACATAATTTTCAGTTATGAACTTGACTCACTCTCAATTTGCTTCCATGTTCCGCCTGTAATCAAATTTCACAGTTAATTTTCATATAAATGTAATAGTTTTCATTTCTTTATTACATCTCATTGGTCTCAATTTGTCAGCGGGCACTTAACACAACTTAGCCCTCATTGCAATTATATTAAATAAAATAATTTCGTAAGTGTAATAGACATGGGATAAATGATTTCATCTAAATAAATCAATTACAGAGCAACTGGTACCAATTCAAGTACAAAGTTTTTCATTGGCTTCACTTCACTGCATATTTATTTATTTTAAATGCTTATTTTGAGAGAGAGAGACAGAGAGAGAGAGACGGAGGGAGGGAGAGAGAGCTCATGAGTGGGGAGGGGCAGAGAGAGAAGGGAAGAAAGAATCTCAAGCAGGCTCCATGCTGAGGGTGTAGAGCCCGTATCAAGGCTCAAACCCATGAACGGAAAGATCATGTCTTGAGCAAAAACCAACTGCTTGCTGCTAAACTGATGAAGCCACCCAGGTGCCCCTGAGTATTTATAATGAAGTAACCAAGGATCATTTTCTTGAATACATATGCCAACCAATAAACTCACTTACCAAAATGTATCAGAACATAATTCTTCTTTACTATCAAAAAATTATGAAAACATGTAGCATTTTTAGCAAATATACATCTACCCTCTGATAAGCACCAGTATGGTTTAAAATGGAAAAAGAGAAAGAAGTCACAAGCCATTTTAGAATGAGAAGCTACTATGATGAAAATATAGAAGCAGAGGTAGCTTTATGGGTATGCAACTTAGGCAATCACACACAGAGCCCAGAGCTCCGAACCCAGAAGAACCCCACACTTGGTCTCATGCTCCTCTGTGGTTGTTAAATGTTTAATACAAGTCCTCACAATTTCGTTTTCTCCTGGGCCCTGCAAATTATGCAGATGAGCATATACGTAAATGATGATTTCAACAAATCGGTAAGCTTAATGAACACAAGTATGCCTTCAGGAAGAAAATCCGAGTTACTTTCTTTCTTTGTTTTTTTTTTTAATGTTTATTTGTTTTTGAAGGAGAGAGACACAGAGTGCGAGCAAGGGAGGGGCAGAGAGAGAAGGAGACACAGCATCCGAACCAGGCTCCAGGCTCTAAGCTGTCAGCACAGAGCCCGACGCGCGGCTCGAACTCACAGACCGTGAGATCATAACCTGAGCCAAAGTCAGACACTTAAATAAGTGAGCCACCCAGGTGCCCCTCAGTTACTTTATTTTTACTCTCCTAAAGACCTGGATTTTTCTGTGATTTTTTTTCTATAATTTTTAATTTGTGGGTCCCAGAGACCGAAAGCAAAATTGATAAGAATAATCATTTTTGAGGGTTTTTTTATACTTAAAATACATAGCTCAAAAAGGAAAGGTTAAGTAGGGTTGAAATCTTTTCTAGATTTTATTTCAATAAGAAGTCATTATTCAATATTCTCTTTAGCCCAGATATGGGTCTGAGCTGTAGGACACACACACACACACACACACAAGTTTCCTTTGATGTTAAAAAACGGAGACATTTTTGTGTCGTGTTTTAGTTCTCTTAAGACTGTTAAAAACCAACTTTAAATTTAAACACAGACCTGTTATGTCATACCTCTGGCCATATACACTTTAGAAATAACGTATTAAAATTAATTTGCTATATCATTCCTTTGCTCTTAGGAAAGAAGAATCTTGGCTCATCTAAACTACAATTATTTTTCTAAACTAATTTAGGCCTAGTGTTACAAGATCAAAGGCCAAAGTATATACATGAGGTAATCTTCTGTCTCCCCCAATGGGTAGGGGAGATGAAATTATCCAAATGTGGCTTCCGTCTTTTAAGAATGTTAGCAAAAAGATTAGATGATCATGGGGTCCACTGAAAAATTACCAACCCCAAAGCTCAAATTTTAATTACATTCATTTATTAGAATTTGAGGACTTTAAGGTTAGCTCTCTCAAGTTTCTCCCAAAATCAGAACTCTGATCATCACTTAACTATTCAAACACATAGAGAGAGCCTAAGTTTCAAACATGGTGGCCCATCCTATATATGGGCTGTATTATCTTACCTAAGGAGAAGAATTTTTCCCTTGGCTTTGGAGAAACTTTGATTCTCTGTAATTTATGATTTGTACTGAAAAGTTAAAAATGCGTCGGGTGTTTCTCAATAGTTTTAATCCTGAATATGGTAAACCTGTCCCCTAAAGTTGCCTGAACATCAATTTCCCTAAAATAACGGAGATTAAATTAGTGAAATCACTCATGATAAGAAAGCCACTCTTGGAAAATGTAAGGAACAACGAAGAGTAGGTGTAGGAGCCCAAAAGCTTTTCTCATTTGGCATGCCCTCCAAGACCCTGTTTACTTTTTAAGTCATACATAGCTTTTAGCCAAAGCTGAGAATGTTCATTTTACAAATGAAGATGACGACTAAATGATAGTTTAATACGATGATAATTTAATATACATTAAATTACTATAAATGATATTTAACATGAATTAATATGCATTAATGATGTAAACCAGTAAGTTATCATCCATCCCTGAATTAGGAAAAGTCAGATTTGAAGAACACATACTTTAGCTATATGTATGAATAATGTACAGATGAAGATTTATACAGGCATAAATGCAAATCATCAGACTAACCAGGTGGTCTTAGAGTGCATTCCACTTATAACTTCACGTGATACTGACACCACATTTAAACAACCTAGTTCCCTAAGTTTTAAGTGATTGACTAAAAGGTTTTGATAGACATTTGTTATAATTTTACCTACATCTTAAAAGCCTGAACACTATAGTAGTATGTTGCACATTTATGTCGACATATGATTTTCTATTTTCTTATTTGTGTATCACTCTCTATTTTAATATTCTGAAAGAATAGATAGTAGGCATTTGTAATAGAAAGGCATCAATTTAAGAGATGGCCTAGATTTCTGAAAATTACACTGGGGTTACATCTTCAGATTTTTATAGAAACCTAACTACAGTATTTTCTTTTCTCCTTTGTGTTTGAAGGGAGGCAGTATTAACTCCATGCTGGCTTGGTGGGGCCAACGAGGGGAGGGTTAGGCTCCTAATGGGGAGGCCAGGGAGCACCAATAAGGGAGTATAGTTGGGATAATAACGTGCAAAACCTGGGTATCTAATCATGCTTTTTAAAGTGCAGACCCATATTCTTTGCCCCAGGGTTCATATGAATACCAAGGCAATCACAAAGTCTGAAATTAGCAAATGGGAGATGACATCATTATCTAATAACAAAGGGAAAATAGACTTAACAAGATTAGATGCCTGCCCAATCTTTCTGGTAATCTGTAAGGGGCTAATACTAAATATATCACTTCAACAACTTGATTTTAAGGTAAGTAATTCTGGGGGCCTAAGATGCCGTTACATGCCCTTAACACTATTACTCTCCTCAGAGCTATGATCACAGTATTTATCTTTTTTTTTTTTTTTACTTTACAATAGAAGTTTTTTATTTTTTATTTTTTTTAATTTTTAATTTTAATTTTTATTGTTTAAATATGAAATTTATTGTCAAATTGGTTCTTTTTCCTTTTTAATTTTTATTGCTAGTATCTGAAGTTCTCTAAGGGCAGTGACAAATCTGGCTTGCTGAAGAGTATTGGTCCATTGTCTAAAAAGTTGTGGGCACTCAAGGAATGTTTGATGGGTGAAATTAGGAACCCAATAGTTATGGTTCACTTCGGTTGACTCCAATGGTTATTTAATGAACACCTACTACAGGCTGAGATGAGACAGATTAATAAAGCAGGGCACTGCTATAAAAAACAGCCACACTGACAGTACATGATATTGTCTACCTAACAGCCGATTATGCTGGAAGTCTGTGTGAGATGCCACGGGAGCACAGAGATAGTCAGAACTCTGCCAGCAAGCTCCAACAAGATGTTTTGTCTAAACTGAATCCCGAAATTAAACTAAGCATTTGCCATTTAAATCGGGATGATAAAAGCATTTTGGGCCAGGGGAAGAGAATAAGAAATGTTAAAGCATGAGAAAACATGATGTATGGGGGGAAAAATTAAGTCATTGACTATATATATACACATATATACATACACATATACATATATATATACACATATATACATATACATATATATATATTTATCAAGCAATGTTGAAACTCACTTTTGTCAAATGTTTCTAATTAGAAGGGTTATAAAACCATATAATCCTATTTTACACATAATTTAATTTTTACCAAGAAAAGTATCATGACATGAAAAAAAAGTTGTACTTTTGGGGATATTTGGGCTCAGACTAACACAGCATGAAAACAATGGTTCTAAGCATAAAATAGGCAGCTCTCGGGGTGCCTGGGTGGCTCAGTCGGTTGAGCATCTGACTTTGGCTCAGGTCATGATCTCATGGCTCTTGAGTTTGAGCCCCCATGTCGGGCTCTGTGCTGACAGCTCAGAGCCTGGAGTCTACTTTGGATTCCATGTCTCCTTCTCTCTCTGCCCCTCCCTCACTCAGGCTCTGTCTCTCTCTCTCTCTCAAGAATAAAACATTTAAATTTTTTTTTAAAAAAGTAGGCAGCTCTCAGCAGAGTTCTCCAGAAGAAAATATACATTATAGTTAATATATAAAAATATGTTTTTGTATTTTTTCTAACTATGGTCAGAGAGGTATAAGTTATTTTCCTTCACAGCTCACCTATATCCTTTAAAAAAAATACCGCTTGTATACATTCCTATTATATGGATTTTTTCCCTCGTGGATTATGTATTACTGCCTACATATCATACTGGGCACCCAACAACGCATCATTACAGAAATTACTTAGAACATTACAATGAGGGCAAGTTTTAGAGTTGCCTCAACCCTAGCCTATTTATAAAATTTAGAAATAAAGGAGTAGTTGTTATTCTGAAATCTACTTGAAGCTTTGCTTTAGGCCTCTTGAAATTCTTCATTTTTAAACAAGATACCCCGCATCTTCATTTTGCATTCTGTTAAATTATGACAAATTACGTAGCCAGTCTTGCTTCTTATTTCTCTTTTGCTTAATGCAGACAATTATTATATGTTGTTGTATTTAGAAGGATTGTATTGCTGTCACAAAAAAAAAGATCTCTCCCAACTCTCTCTCTCTCCATAGGTACATATGTATGTATGTATGTATGTATCTCTCTCCAGATATAGATGCTTCCTTAAACCGGCATGGTACAACAAGAAAACAATCACCATAACAATTGGAAGTCATCAATACATTCTCTGTTATTAAAATTAAAAGCCTGACTCAAAAGAATGAAAGGTATTTGAGTTTAATATGTATTGGTCTAAAAATAAAAGCGCTTTTTTTCTCTTTTCTGAGACCTCAATCAGCACAACATGCCGTCAACTGAAATAGTCGCAAATTTAACCCCAAATCAATTTGTAAAGAGAGTTTCCACATTTAGCTAGAATGATATAGCTTGTATTAGACTAACTCTTCTTGCAGAAAATGAAAACAAATAAAGTGGGTTTTTTTAAGGTGTTTAAATCTGTCAGAGAAATACAGAGACAGTGAGGATTTAAGAAGTATCACTATCTTGGAAATCAAATCAAATGAGCCCCAAAGTCCTCACATAATCTCATCTTGAAATCAACAATACATGCATTGGAGGAGATGCTGAGAATGTTAAAACTGACACCCAAGAGGTTATAACACTAATCAGAGTTTCCAGAATTAGTGCTGCAAGACAGAAATAGGTATCACAGCCGGACAAGAATGAGAGGCTACTGTTAAAATTCAGGCTTTTACGTGAGCTCCTGAAAGAGGTAAATTCTAGAAGGCAAAACAGAGCAACAGACAGAAAGACAAACCTGAGCTGAAGAAAATTAAATGTAGTGGTAGGGAAACAGACAAAACATCATCTAGAGCCTTTGCTATTGTTCATGTATACTGCATTCAGTAAACATTACCCTGAGCAACAAGAAAGAAAACCAAGTGACAAAAATCAGGAAGAACATAAAGAAATCTACAAGTAATCCAGCTACTGGAGTTTTCAAAAATGGACTTACACTAATAACTTTAATGAAATAGATTTACAAAGATGGATAATTTCACCAGGGAACTGGCATCTCATTTTTTAAAGGCAAATATTTCTAGACATTAAAAACATGCGCACCACAACCAGATGTTGCAGATAAGATGGAAGAGAGGGCTAGCGACATCAAAGACTAATAATGAGAAAATATCCAGAAATAAATATGAAGAAAACAGATGGAAATTGTAGAAAAGTATGAAAGGAACACATAGATGTGATAGAGAGATGGAAAATTGTGTAACTGCAGTTCCAGAAGACAGAAGGTGAAAGAATGGATGTATTAAGAAATACAAGCAGAGGGGCACCTGGGTGGCTTGGTCGGTTAAGCGTCTGACTTTGGCTCAGGTCATGATCTCATGGTCCGTGAGTTCGAGCCCCGCGTCTGACTCTGTGCTGACAGCTCAGAGCCTGGAGCCTGTTTCCGATTCTGTGTCTCCCTCTCTCTCTGCCCCTTCCCTGTTCATGCTCTGTCTCAAAAATAAATAAACGTTAATTTTTTTTTTAAATAAAAAAAATACAAGCAGAAAATTTTCCAAAATTTATGACACTTATCAAGCCACAATTTCAAACATGTGTATGAAAGCATAGTAGTATAAATACTAAGAAAAAGTACAAGCAGGTACATACAATTAAACCTCTGAAAACCAGAAGGAAAGAAACATTTTAAGCAAATAGAGGAAATCACACCAATTTCCTTCAGACAGGTAACTATAAGCTTAAAAATGTGTTTTCAATATAAATTTCTGTTAAGTTATTCATTGTTCTTCCCCCCCCCCCCCCCCCCCCCCGTCATTAAACTTTTGTTTTAATGGGTCTCAAAATTCCGCAACAGATTTTTGGTCAAGTTGTTTCCTTCAAATAGTACAGATTCTACAAACTAGTAACTTAAAACTGCCACACACACACACACACACACACACACACACACGCACACACATGCACGCACGCGCGCACAAATGATGCACAAAACCTTCTTTCCTTTTCACGGTTTACAATACATTGTTATCATTAACCAGTCTTCTATTTAAATTTAAAATGACCAACTGACACTAACAGTTCTGTTCATCCACCAGTGATTAAGACCGGGTGGCAGGTATTGGAGATAATATTTATTTAGCCTTCTGAGCTTTCTGGGCAGATATGGTGACCTTGCCGGCCCCTGCGGACTTCTTGTTCACTGCTCTGATGACACCCACAGCAACTGTCCATCTCACGTGATGAACAGCACAGTGGCCCAGAAAGGGATAGTCAAAGAGGCGATCAAAACACAGAGGCTTTCTACGAAC
This sequence comes from Prionailurus bengalensis, assembly GCF_016509475.1. Lineage (NCBI taxonomy): Eukaryota > Metazoa > Chordata > Mammalia > Carnivora > Felidae > Prionailurus > Prionailurus bengalensis. The sequence continues at coordinate 89,445,504 of NC_057348.1, read as the reverse complement.
CATATGAACGATGGCAGCATCCCGAGATAGCAAGAACTTGGGCCATCTTCCAGCTTTTCTTCTAGAATGGTGATCAATCTTCTTCAGCTCAGCAAACTCCCAAGAGATGTGAGCTGGGTGACAATTCAGCACAGGTGCGTATCCAGCACTGATCTGGCCTAGATGGGTCAGGATATTCCCTAAGCCATGAAGCCAGCTGCTTCTACTGGTGGGTCATTTTTGCTGTCACCAGTCACACTGACACGATGAACATCTTTGACACATTTTCCTGACACAGAAGGTCACATCGTCCCCAGCAAGAGCCTCACTCAAAGCTTCATGGTGTATTTCAATAGACTTTACTTGAGTTGTGACATTGACTGGAGCAAAGGTGACCACTTTTGCCAGGTTTAAGAACACCAGCCTCAACCTGGCACACAGGGACAATACCAATACCAACCAACTCTGTAGACGTCCTGGGGGAGTAGATGCAAGGGCCTGTCAGTTGGACAAGTTGGTGGGAAAATGCAAACCAGAGCTTCAAGCAGCATGGTTCCTCTGGCATTGCCATCTTTACTGGTGACTTTCCATCCCTTGAACCAGAGCATGTTAGTTAGCACTTAGCTCTAGGACACTATTACCATTCCAACCAGAAATTGGCAAATATGCTACTATGTTGGGGTTGTAGCCAATTTTCTTAATGTAGGTGCAGACTTCCTTAAAGATTTGCTCCTATATCTTGTGGCTCTAGGGGGTCTCGGTGAAATTCATTTTGTTAACAATTGTTTCACAGTCAGTATATAAGCAAAAAGGGCATGATCATAGGTCTGCCCATTCTTGGAGAGATCTGCTTCAAATTCTCCAACACCAGCATCAATAGTCAGGATAGTAAAATCAGGGTTATAAAGCCTGTGTGTCCTGGGGCATCAGTGATAGTTACATCATACTTGCTGGTCTCGAATTTCTACAGGGAGTTATCGATGATACCATATTCACAGTCAGCTTTCAGTCTAGCCAAGACCCAGGCATACTTAAAGGAGCCCTTTCCCATTTCAGCAGCCTCCTCAAATTTTTCAGTAGATCTTTTGTCAGTCCACCACGTTTGTAAATCAGATGACTGGAAGTGGTAGACTGGCCTGACCTATATGCCCAATAATGATACTGTTGATAGGAGTCTTTTCCTTTGCCATTTTGATTCAGGTTTAGTGGTGATTTTCACACTTGTGTTCCGGTGGCGAACCCACTGAGAAAAAACGATTAATTTTTCAAGATTTTCTTATGCAATAGTTGTTTTAAGCTGTGGCTACACAATAGTGGATTAAAAAATTAACAAATTATTCATGTATCACACGAGCTTAAGATAAAAAAACATATTTGAGATGGGCATAATTTAGAATAATGCAGGAAAAAGGCTAGGGCATGACAAGAAGGTTGCTATTTAAGCAATTTGAGAAAATATTTGACAAGGAAACCATGTAGACATCTGGGGGGGGGGGGAGAATTTTCCAGGCCAAGGAACAGCCTATTCAAAGTACATGAGAAGGAATATGCTTGGTGTGTGATTAAGAGTAAGTGGTCAGGGTCAAATAAGCAAGTAGAACAAAGCATAAGAGGGGATCAATTCATGAAGGTCTTACTACACTCTATGAAGAATTTGGCTTTGGGATGCCTGGGTGGCTCAGTAAGTTGAACGTCTGACTCTTGATTTCAGCTCAGGTCATGATCTCACGGTTGGTGGGATTGAACCCCACATCGGGCTCCGCGCTGACAGTGTGAAGCCTGTTTGGGATTCTCTCTCTCTCTCTCCCTCTCTCTCTCTCTCTCTGCTCCTACCCCACTTGCACTTTCTGTGTGTCAAAATAAACTTTTTTAAAAAGAATTTGGGGGCGCCTGGGTGGCTCAGTCGGTTAAGCGTCCAACTTCAGCCAGGTCACGATCTCGCAGTCCGTGAGTTCGAGCCCCACGTTGGGCTCTGGGCTGATGGCTCAGAGCCTGGAGCCTGCTTCCGATTCTGGGTCTCCCTCTCTCTCTGCCCCTCCCCCACTCATGCTCTGTCTCTCTCTGTCTCAAAAATAAATAAACTGAAAAAAAATTAAAAAGAATTTGGGCTATTCACTTAAAATGAGAGGCAAAACCAATGGATAATTTTGAGACGGAATTACAGGATCTGACTTGATGTTTTGATAAAATGACTCAGGTTGTTGAGCTACTGACAGGTTACAGAAAGTCAAGGACAGAATCTGGGAGGGTTGTTTCAAGATGTATTTTCTACTACCTTCTGACTTCCAGAGTAACTGCTATGAGGTCTCCTGTCATTTGACTATCACTTCTTTAAGATAATCTGTCTCTCTTTACTGACTTTTAAAAAAGTCAGAATGACCAACATAGAAAGGAAGAAGATTACAGAATTTGTAGAAAATATGGAGCAAGTAGAACTCACACACTGCTGATGGGAAAGTAAACTGGGATGACTGTTTTAGAAAATTGTTTGGTGGTATCTATCAAAGCTGAACAGAATCATTCCCTGTAACCTAGCAGTCCTCCTCCTAAACATATACCCAAAATAGACATGTACAAGTGCTGATTAACAGACATGTACAAAAATAATCATAGCAACATAGTCCTAAATAGATCTGGACTGGAAACTGCCAAGTGCCCATCAACAATGCAATGCATACAAACATTTTGATATATTCATACAGTGGAAATAATGCAACAAGAAGAATGAAGTTTAACAGTAGGTACCAACTATGTATCTAACCAAAATAATGTTTGTCTGATTGAAATGCCTCCTTTATACACTGAGCACCTCCTACTTTCTTTTTTATACCCTAAGATGTTCCAAACTCATCTTGCTCTCTCCTTGACATGCAATCAACCATTTATTTAAGGAGCCTTGGTTATTTTATTTGAGGATGGCTTTAAAAACCAACATCAAGAAGATTGGGGTGCTCATTTGTCCCATGATCTCATTGCTTCTAAGGTCTTTTAGAGAAGTTTCTTCTCTACCTTAATTATTGTGGTTTATCAACATCTTCTTTTTCCAATGGGATTTAACCATTTAAAAATGTTCCTTTTCATTGGTAACACTTGTAGGCTTAAATAATACTTGGTCTGATAATATAACTGCTACCCCTACTTTCTTACTGTTTCTATTTGCCTAACATACATTTGACCATTCCTTAAAACTTTGCCTTTGTAAATCAATTTCAGCCTGCTTCTTGAAAGTAACATAATTGGGTCTTGTTCTATAAACAAATGGAGTATCTTTATTTTTTTTTAGTAGGTAAGCTAAGCTCGTTCCCATTTATTGTTCTGTCGGTATGTTTGGTTTTATTTCTGTAACAAGATTACATAATTCAGGTTTGTGTTTTAATTTATGCTTCTTTATATGATTAAATCTTAACTAAAAACTATATTTTGGAAGGTTTGTATCTTTGTTCTAATTACCTTTGTATTTATACCCTGTGAATGCCCTTTAAAAATTTTTTTTAATGTTTATTTACTTTTGAGACAGAGAGAGACAAAGCACGAATGGGGGAGGGTCAGAGAGAGGGAGACACAGAATCCGAAACAGGGTCCAGGCTCTGAGCTGACGCGGGGCTCAAACTCATGAACAATGAGATAATGACCTGAGCCGAAGTTGGCCACTTAACCAACTGAGCCACCCCGGCTCCTCAATGCCCTTTAGTTTCCAGTTTTCATACTCCAACTTTTAATACCTGCTTTGCCCAATTTTAGTGGCATTTTTTATTTCCTATTTATTGCCTATACATGTGTCAAGGAGTATACTTTAATAGAATGGTATACATCAATTTAAAAAGAATTAATGCTCTCATTCGAATTCCTTCTTTGAATCTTGTCCTCCCATTAAAAAAAAAATGTACTATGCCACCCTATATAGAATTTGTACATTAGCAGTCCATCCCATCCCCACTTTTTATCATTAAATTTAAATTGCATATATTAAACTGCTCGGTATCTGTCCTTTTGTTGAAATTTCCCCAGGCATCTCTTGTTTTAGTGGAGCTCATTCGAGTTTCCCTAAGAAGGTCTCATTAGTCAAGAATCCCCTAAATTCATAGATGTTTAAAACTTTTTCCATAACCTTCTTATTTAAGGAATGTTTAACTAGATATAAAATCCTTGGTTCACACTTTCTTTTAATGATCTTTTGCATATCCTGCTCCATTACGGTCTTGCTCTGAATGTTGCTTTTAAAAAAATTGAATATCACCTTCATCCTTTTGGCCTTGTAAGCTATTTGATCTTTTTTGGCTAAAGAACTCGAATATTTTTTTCATCTCTATCTTCAAAGTTTAATAGTTTCACGAGGATACTTCTAAGACTTAATCATTCTGAGATAATTTTCTCCTATTTGCCCTTTAATTTGTAGGTTCGGGTCTTCATTTATTTTTTTTAAAGATACTCAAAATGGTATTTTAAAATCTTAGTTATATTATTTCTCCCCAAGGGATACCGTTCCTTTTCCTTTTCTTTTTCTCAAATGCTATGTGTTTCAAAGACAGCCAATTCACAATGCAAGAACTTAAGTTTCTTCTATGAAAATCACGCTGTGATCATTCAGAACACTTTACTTTTAAAAAGTATTTTTACTATTACAGCTGTCAGACTCTTAAGGGCAATGGTTTTAGGTTAACTTTAGATCTATTGCCCACTCCCCTGTTCTCCCTTCGAGGGTTTCCTCCCCCACCGCCCCTCTCTCCCTCCATCCCTTTCTCTCCCCCTCTTTCTGTCTGCTCTCTTCAACACAAAGCCTTGCAGCAGGGCAGGATTAAGATATAGTGTCCACTGGGATCTAATAACTTCTCTACTTATCCCCCCCACCTTTTTTTTTATTTTAAAGTTTGAGCATGCTCCATTTTCAACTTATGAAAGCAAAAAGCATGACTTTAGTACATTCTCTGTTCTTTTTCTTGTTCTTTTTAGTTTCAGGAGGAAATATTGGGAGATACACACCTAGGTAGTTACCCTTGTGTTATCTACCTGGAGATCTTTTAAATATATTCTGTGATACAAAAGTAAATCTATATACAGTTTCATTTTTTCTCTTTCATATCAAAATGCAATCACACTATGCATAGTATTATGTATTTTTTTAAGAAAAACTCTACATTTATCTTGAAAATTTTCCCATAGCACAACTTATCATTTATCATGTATCTAATGGATATGTTGCTAAAAATTTCACATGTTGCTCAATCAAATACCTATGAGGAACAATAGGATTAGAACAGTGTCCTCAGTATCAATGGAACTTACAGCCAGAATCCTAACAATAATTACTAAGGAAAAATACTAGTACAGGTAAAGACATGGCAGATCATCAAGTAAGGAAGCACTGTTACAAATACATGATCTTAAATTGTGAAGAAAGCTCAACAGAGGGGGTGGGAAGAAGAGTTGATGCTATTGAACTGCGGGGAGACTAATGGCGACCACCCGCTAGCACTTCCAAGTCCAAGCTTGAGGCAAAGAAAGGAAGAACGTGGAGTGGATCTGCATCATGTGCTTGTTGCCTTCAGCTGACACTGTTGCATTCAACTGTTGGTGCTTGTGAGCACAAAATATTAAAATGCTGGGAAAATTCTCATATAAACCAACATGCAGTCCACCCAAAAGTGATCATCACTCCTCTAGTTTCTAATCATATAGGACTTTATTTGTATTTCATCAATAGGCTGTATTCAGTTGCATCGCACGCTCTCTCACACACAAACGAGATGCAATTTCAAAAGACTATCCTGCGTCAGCTATTTTTAACCTCATTTATAGAGGTGTCTAAGATCATGTATTTTTTAATTTTTTGACATTAAATCATTTTTGAAAGAGAGAGAGAGAGAGAGAGAGAGAGAGAGAGAGAGAGAGAGAGAGAGAAACAGAGTGTGAGCAGGGGAGGGGCAGAGAGAGGGAAACACGGAATCCAAAGCAGGCTCCAGGCTCTGAGCTGTCAGCACAGAGCCTGACGCGATGCTCGAACTCATGGACTGCGAGATCATGACCTGAGCTTAAGTCTGACACTTAACAGACTGAGGCACCCAGGTGCCCCAAGGTCTTGTATTTCTAAGGCTCTTGTGTATACTCTATTCAAGTTGGGTTTGTTTTTTTTGTTTTTTGTTTTTTTTAATTTCTGACCCTGGGTTCAGTTTTCTTATTCCATTTGTGATGCTTCCCATCTTCTTAGATTGAATGGTTATCAAGTCCCCCATTTTTCTTTTTTTTTAAGACTTATAATTTTTGTTTGAAGCTTTCCAGTGGCATTTTTATTGCAATAAAGCCCCTGTCGATTATATAATCTCCTTAAGTATTCAATGTGCAAGTATTTGTATAATCAATGTAACTATCAATAAAAACACTTTATATTCCTTTTAAGGCTACCAGCTTCCAGATTCTGCTAAAAACAAACACCAAGACAGACCTCACCATGTAACATTTTGGTTAGCAAATTTGGTTAGAGATTTTGAGTGAAACAACCAATATTTGAACTTTGGCTGTGGCGTTTACCAGCTAGGCAACTTTCAACAAATAGCTTCAGCTTTTTGATCTTCAGTTTTTACAACATGTATCGATTTTATGGGGTACATTAAGTGTGAGTAGAGATGTTGACAAGACTTCATAAATGCTGCATTTATAAATGCACTGCAGAGAAGGTATGTCCAATCGCTTAGTTATCTTCCCCTTGTCAAAACTGTTAGAGGATGTGTATCAGCAGGACTCAAAAGTTAGCTAGAAAAGAACCCTAATGACATAAATGGGATGGGTCTGACCCGAGCATGGGTCATTGCTAGATAAAGTACTCATTTTTTAATTTTGGCTGGTAGAGTTTGAGCCTTAGAGGAAAGGAGACCTGTCTTGAAGCACACTTACCATCTTGCAGAGAGTCAATTATAGCTGTCTTGGATGGTGACGAATGCCTTCTATTACATAGTAAAACGCGGAGTGTGAGTGAAACTAATGCATATGACACCACACTGAATGGAGGAATGTTATAAACATTGCCTATGTGCTTCCGAATCTACTGTAGAACCCAGAATTCTTTTGTTAATGTTAGCCAACCACAAACCTAAAAACCTATTTAGGAAACTGAAGACAGATCTGCAAGTCAAGGATTTCCTGAGTCAGCAACCCTCTGTCACCTCATTGGATTGTTCATCTCCTAAGACTAACAGAGAGCTTAGTGATTTTGTTTAGTCAGCCTTGTGGTTCAAGCTTCCTTCTTTATTGGCACCCCTTCGTATGATCCTTGAACACAGGCCTAAGGATTACCAAGTACTACCTAATTTTCTTTTTAAAAAGATAGCTCAATGTGATGCTGACCTTAGTTTTGGGGATGAAGACTGAAATTTCCTACAACTTTATCATCAGCGGTAACTGCCAAATTTCACAAACCTTAACCATAATGTCTTGACCTGCTTTCACATCATTATCCGTCTGCCCAAAGGATCTTAACTTTTTTTTAATTAAAAAAAATTTTTTTTTTACCATTTATTTTTGAGACAGAGAGAGACAAAGCATGAACGGGGGAGGAGCAGAGAGAGAGGGAGACACAGAATCCCAAGCAGGCTCCAGGCTCTGAGCTGTCAGCACAGAGCGCGACGCGGGGCTCAAACTCACGGACCGTGAGATCATGACCTGAGCCGAAGTCGGACACTTAACCGACCAAGCCACCCAGGCGCCCCAGGATCTTAATTTTTGAATATTGATTTGCAAGTCAACTATTTCTCTTCATGTTTCCCACAGGAAGTTTCTGTACACCATGAATCCTAAGACTCCTACGTCATCATTTAAAGTCTAAGCTTGCAAACCTGATTTTATTGATACTCATAAACTTCTTTTCAGATGGCTGGATTACCTAGATGTGTCTGTGTCTCTCCACAAGATTTCAACACACCTATTCAATAATGTAACTGCTCTAATGTTAAGAAAAACTACTGAAATTACAGGGGTTTTATTAACACCTAGCATTTTAGATTGACTTAAACTATGTGTATTTTAATATAGTTTACTCAAATTGTATCATTTTCCAGTATACACATATTACACAGGCTTTCCTGTAAATATAGGTCTTTAAGTAGACACATGTTGAATGCTATATTAAGTCATACATTTCTTATCTCGTAAGTAGGTCAGGATACACTTGAGACATGGATTGCTAATATAGATAAGCCATTTGTACTCATCTTTCATCCATTCAACATGTTTTCTAAGTGCTTCCAATATACAAGGCATGCTTTTTAGGCTCTGTGGATACAACACAAGAAAATAAGTGAAGAGGGGCGCCTGGGTGGCTCAGTCAGTTAAGCACTGGAGGGGAGTTAGAGCCCCATGGCCGGCTCTGGGCTGATGGCTCAGAGCCTGGAGCCTGCTTGGGATTCTGGGTCTCCCTCTCTTTCTGCCCCTCCCCGACTCATGCTGTCTCTCTCGCTCAAAAATAAATAAAACCTTAAAAAAAATTAAAACAAAAAGGCAACAAGTGAAGAAATTTCCAACAAACATTTTAGGAATGATGGGAGAAAGTAAGTTAACACACATGCACATACAAACACGACACAATCACACAGTCACACACCCCGCACACAAACGCATGCTATAATTAAGAAAACTGGAATGGTAAGAGATGTGGATGATAGGTAACTAAAACAAAAATAGTCTTCAGGCCCCGGAAATGGAGTCCGGGGTTGCAGGGTGGTCCGCTCCTAGCATGCCAAGGTGCTCACCCCAAACCCAGTTCCTCTGCCGGCATATCTTCCCCCAAGGAGCGCGACCACAGCTATGCCCCCATCCCTCATCCCCCCATCTGGTGGCCACAGAAGTGTTTGGGCAGATGTGAAGGCTCTTGCCTGGGTCTGCCCCTCACCGAGGCCTTGGGCAACGGCTGCCTAGGAGGGTCAGGAGCTGGGCGCAAGGATCTGGGAGGGCAGGAGAGGGGTGGGCCCAGCAAAGCAGGGGCCCAAACACAGTGGCAGGACCGGCCACAGAGCCCCGAGCGGGAACCGAGGACCAGCGGGTTACCATTGCCCAGACAGGGCCCGCGCCCCCCGTCCACTTACGGAATTTAAAACCAGTTTCCCCAAACCATCATGTGGTTTCCTGACCATCGACCCAGGCAGGGTCTTTGAAGCCTTTGTCTTAGAGCAAGGGAAACAAGCTGATTTTGACTAACGGGTGCTTCCTTCAGTGCTGGGAAGAAAGCCAGGAGCTGTTTTCTATAGAATGTCACCCAGGCATCCCAAGAGATCAGAGGAAAGCTGCTTATACAGCCTGGTGCTCTCCCTGCAGTTCCTGCTGCTATCATGTGACCTCTTTGTCAGTTCCTTCTCAGAGCCACCCTGACTGGCCCCTGTCGTTTAGCTTTTTTTTTTTTTATTTTATTTTTATTATTCAGGTTATTGCAATCCTTTCCCTCATGTTCTTCCACACTTCATCTTCCAGGCTGGCCTGGCCAACATTCTATGCCCTAACTTCATCCTCACAGCTCTGTTCTTTGCTCTCAGCATCTCCCTTCATGTCTGGGTCAGGAATTTACCCCGCAAAGACTCCAACCACTTGGTCTGGACAGAGGGACTTCAAACATTGTTTGTATTCCAGAGACTAACAGCAGGGACTCTGGGTGATCCTCGCTTCTCCCAGTACTCTTCAAAACTGCAGGAGGAGTTCACGCAAGTTCAAGGGTGGGAGGGAGGCTGGCTCATGCACAGAAAGCAGCTTAACTTTCCTAGGACAGGCTCAGGACTCTTCTATTCAGCAGTCATGAAGGAAGCTCTTCCCTCTTGCAAATTCAAGTGCTTCCCAGTAGACTTCAGTGCATAACCCTCCCTGGCTTCCTCCCTCAGTTCTGCCCCTTTTCCTGCCTGCTGGCTACCCCTCTTCCTCACAGAAGGCTGTGCGACTTTATCTTTGGGAAGCTGTCACTTAGCCTAGTACAGGAGGGGCTCCTGGCACCTGCCTTCTTTGCACCAGACACTAATTAATGACTGAACGTTGGAGAGTGACATTTCTAAGCTCGTGACTGATCACACTATAGACAGTTTGATTTTATACCCAAGACACTTTTTTTCCCCTTTTTATAAGGGAAGCAACGGATTTCTTTTTCCATAGAAAAATAGTTGCTCAATTGAAAAATCAGCATTAGAACTCTTAAGTTAAAGTGTTGACGCATAAACTAACACTAATTTCTAAGTCTCGTTTTTTTAAATTTATTTTTTCTGTTAATAATTTTACAATAACGTAAAGGTAACCAAGTTTGGAGGCTAAAAAATACTCTAGATGTCTTGATTATATATACACACACACACACACACACACACACACACACACACACACACATCCACACACACGTATATATGCATACACACACACACAAAGTATTTTCCCTAATTTTACTCTCCTAAATTTTATACATTTACAGAAAATTTTTGATGGTTTTAATAAATATCAATATATGTGCACACACACACACACAAGCCTATGTATGAACATATGCTTGCCCATGTTTAGGTTATATGAAAAGAAGGAACATGTTCCTGTATTCATCTCGTTTCTCAAAACAAAGCTTGGGTATAAGTCGTAATTCCTGATGGACACTTACTTCCTTGCAATCCCTTTTTCTTATCAGTATATCATTCGTTTCATCACCATGACCTTAGCATATTTATCAGATCCTAGTATCTTTTATAAGTGTACCATTCACCCATCTATCAAGCACCTGCAAACAAAACCAGATTCAAAATAAATTAATCTGTGTTAATTTCTGTTATTTACTAATATGTTACTAGGTTGGGGTAAATTGGTTTTCTTTGGAAAATAGTTTTGGAAAATGAATTTTAACCCAAATGACAAATGTTTTAATGCTGAAATTTCAGGTATGTGACATGTCAATCAACAAGCATTTTATCTCCTAGTAAAAATATTTATGTATCATGCTAAACAGCAGCTATTTTTGTAGGAGTTTCAAGAATATAAATATCACACACACACACACACACACACACACACACACGAAATAATGGCACTAAAAATGTAAGAAATAGCTTTCAAGTCTTCCTAACCTGAGATTCACCCCCTTGCCTTTTTAGAGATAAAAAGACTGCCTCAGAGAAGAGACTGGATTTAAAAGTCTGTTGACTTTTAATGCTGTTGAGCTCAACCAGATTTCTATTTAAAAGTACAAGTCTAAGTGCTGCTACAGGCAGATAATAGTCATTTCAAGTAAGCTTAACAATTGAGGTAATTTTCACAAATGTCACTATCATGGGGCCAAATAGACAAAAGTGTGGTTTTCTAGGACTATTTCCATCAAAAATGTAATTCTGTAACGATAGGTAGAAAATAATGTGATAGAATTGCTTTGGGTAATATTTTATGAGAAAAACAAAAGAAGGTCACTTCTCTGGTACCCACATTATTTCATTAATTTAGATAAAATTCTCTCTGCCCTGCTATACATTTTTTTGAAGAAAATCTTGGATGGTACATATACTCAGAAAATGGCCCTAAAAGTCATTCTTTGCTGAGAAAGAAAAGTTGCATGTTACACTCTACTGTTAAGCTGGATTTAAATTTGAAAAACTAGTGCACTACCGCTGTCTCCATGACCTCCCTGAGCATCTTAGAAGCCTTGTTTCACATTTTTATGTTTTATAGATACAGGGGAAATGCTTCTCAACTCAGCTCTGAACAATATTGAAGTAAGAGTTTACAATTCTCACTCAACTATTTTATACTTATACTTGGATAGATTTGTTCATAAAAGTATGTTTTCTTTTGCACGTTCTCAAAATCTAGATTAATGAAACTTGTTACTTTTCCAACGTGGTCTTTTCATTCAATACCGTATTGCAGAGCTGTAGAAAGAATGATGCATTGTCGATGTCGATCACATTCTATCGCATCCATTAATCAGTTTATTTAGCCACGTATGAGTAAACAAATCCACTTTTAGATCAACTAAATATAGAATCATTCCAATACTTCACGCAATTTATCTTCCATGAGAGATAATGTGGTGAAAACAGAGCTACAATGATTACTATTTCGTTTTACCACCTTCTCTGATTTACACTTAAATAAGAAACAGTTTTTACTACCATTAGTACGGCTATTTTTATTTCAGCAGAGTTCAGATATAAATCCTATGCCTATAAATTGTAGGCAGGTAAATGAAGGATTTCATTTGTCTACTGGCCTCAGATTGCAATGCAGTCGTAGAGTTTCCAGTAGAAACGCACACTGCATGGGAGCAGAACATTATGATTCAGATCCGATCCAATCGGGCACTATGTTATCACTGGATACTTCAGGTATTATATAGATCAAGAGCTTAAGAATCACTTTTAAGTATAAAGAATATTTAGTATAACGTATTTTATGACTGCTTCACAGATCATACCGCTAGGAGAGCATTAAAATGGGTCTGTGTGTGATGAAGCAGCATTTGCCATGAGGGAGAATCTTCTAAAGATCCTTTCTTGGAAACAGTAATCAATTTTATAATGAATTACATTTTAATGTATTTTCAGATAGGGCACTTTACCACATTTTTAGACAACTCTGTAAAATATGCAAGGTAAATATCGTTATCCAAGAAGACGAGTCTTCTTATGAAACCAGATCAGATAAATGGAAAGAGAAGCATTTCTAAAAGATACCAGATATTTTATATGTAACTCAGGGTTACTGGAATACACTCATATTCATGTTTTCCATTAGAAAAAAATCAGGTCTGATGTTGGTGCAACATCCGATTTCATTTTAAAGCATGAGTAAGATCAGAACAAGATGGACAAGCCAAATATCCCCCCCTCTGAACCTAGCCTAGACTCTGACAATCTCTGAAAAATTATGCTTCCTAAGACAGACTGAGGACTATATTCAAACAATATTAAATACACATTTTAGTGTATACATGGTATCTCTTTAAATATACATACACATTTCTGATGAACAAAAGTCTGGTAAGATATTTAATACTAAAATGTACTAATTACAACAGCAGGGTGATTATAGGTTTTTCTTTTTATAAACATGTGTTACATAAAAAAAGTATTCATTTACAAGTGTTTACTAACACTAGTATATAGAAGCAACTGTTTTAGGTTCTGAACGGTGAATAAGATAGTGTCTTTATCACGGACACTATAACATTAGAATAATTTCTATTTGAAAATAACGTAAATTTGTTATGATGACAATTTTGCAGTATTTTGTGCTTGAAAACGGTGATTATTTCTGCATGATGAGAACAAGAATAGTTCTTACTTCTTTTTCTGGTTGTTAAAAATGTCGTAAAATAAATTAAGACTATTATTACAAAAAAAATCAAAAACTGCCCTAACTCCTTACATCCAACTATTTCAAAATTATGATTTACATTTTTTGTCTCTTCTAATTGTTCTCTCTCTGAGAAAACTCTCATCCTCAAAGTATATCTTTATTTTATTACATCCCTGTCAACCATGTTGTTTTCTCTGTTTATCAATGTTAAGTGTCTACACGATTAGTTTTTTTAACTTAAAATTCTGCCTCCTGCTATTTCCAACAAATACTATAATACAGTTACTTTCTTCCTAGAAGTTTAATTTTTCTTTAGTCAGTCACCTCCTTTCAACTTAAATTCTTTTCCTCGCATCTCTGTTCTCTCCTTGTGAATTTCTCCTTGAATTTCATGGATTTGTGTTCTATTATGAACTGAAACCCATTTTCTAAGCTATCTTCATTGTTAAATTTTTATTTCAAATCTAGTTGGTTAACACACAGTGTAGTATTAGTTTCAGGCATACAATGTAGTTATTCAACACTTCCATACATCACCCAGTGCTCATCATGACAAGTGCACTCCTTAATGCCCATCATCTATTTCACCCATCCCCTGCCTTCTCCCCTCTGGTAACCATCAGTTTGTTCTCTATAGTTAAGAGTCTGTTTCTTGGTTTCCTTCTTTCTTCTTTTCCCCTTTGTTCCTTTGTTTTGTTTCTCAAATTCCACATGAGTGAAATCCTATGCTATTTGTCTGACTGACTTATTTCACTTAGCATAATACAGTCTAATTTCATGCATGTCCTTGCAAATATCACGATTTCATTCTTTTTATGGTTGAGTAATATTCCAATTGTATATACACGTATTTACACTCACCACATATTCTTTATCCATTCAGCAGTTGATGGAGACTTGGACTATGTCCATAATTAGTCTATTATAGATAATGCTGCTATAATGCATGTATCCCTTTGAATTAATATTTTTGTATTCTTTGGGAAAATACCTAGTAGTTCAACTCCTGGATCCTAGGGTCGTTCTACTTTTAACTTCTTGAGGAAACTCCATACTGTTTTCCAGAGAGGCCACACCAGTTTGCACTTCTATCAACAGTGCGAGGATTCCCCTTTGCCCACATCCTCACCAACCAACACCTGCTGTGTCTTGTGCTGTTAATTTTAGCCATTCTGACACATGTGAGGTGATAGTCATTGTAGTTTTGATTTTTATTTCTTTTTGTATTTCTTGATGATCAGTGATGATGAGCATCTTTTCATGTGCCTTCTGGCCATCTGCATGTCTTGTTTGGGAGAAGGGCTATTCATGTCTTCTGCCCATTTTTTAATTGGATTACTCATTTTGTGGGTCTAAGTTGTGTAAGTTCTTTATACATTCTGGATACTAACTGTTTATCAGGTTTGTCATGTGCAAGCATCTTCTCCCATTTCACAGGTTGTCTTTCAACTTTGTTGATTGTTTCCTTTACGGTGCAGAAGCTCTTTATTTTGATCAAGTGCTGGATAACAACATGCGCAAGAATGAAACTGGACCAATTTCTTATACCATACACAAAAATAAATTCTAAGTGGATTACAGACATAATTTGTGAGACATAAAACCTTAAAAATCCTGCAGGAGAACATAGGCAGTAACCTGACATCGGCTATAGCAACTTCTTTCTAGATATGGCCCCTGAAGCAAGGGAATTAAAAGTGAACCCAAGTTATCTTCTGATTACTGTAGGAGGTATTTTTTTCTCAAGTATGGCCTGGCATCCTCTTTTCCGAGTGGCATTCCTTCCCATGCCACCGATATTTGTTGTTGTTTTTTGTTGACTGTTCTTTTTTTCATTTGAATAGTATGTGACCAGGGTATTTTGATTAATACCTACCTGGCAAGATATAAAGATTGTCCACTCAATGACCTCCAATATGCTGACTCATTCTCATTTTTACTCTTATGGCAGGAATGTGTGTTTATACTGAATGGTCCAAAGCTTGTCTACAATGTATTTTTTGTGAGTTTCTATTTGACTCAGTTGGGAAGCCTTATTGCCTGATTCTCTAGAAAACATAAACCTGTAATTCTCAGTATACATGTTTCTTAGTCTTTCATTTCCAAGTATTTACCCAAGACAACTATAATTCTTGGGATGCAGTTGAGTCACCCCCAACCATGGGTATTTTGGCCCAAGTACTGTTATATTGATAGTCACAGTAGCTCCAAGCACGATTAATTTAAGACCAGATCCTCAAGTGCATTTTTAAAATGGTACCATGCTATTAAAAAAAAAATCACTAAGGAATGCCACTTAAAACCCAGTAATTATTCCAAGACAAATACTCAAAAATCATAGTTATTTTAAGCCGATGGAAAGTAGACATGGGAATATAAACCCAATGTACTAAAATATAAGAGTGTAACAAGCCCCCTGCTCGATGAGATCCATGGTGGATTTAACCTTTAACAGAGCATTGAGAGGAGGAAGTCACCTCCCTAAATGCTGGTCAGAGGGAAAAAGCTAAAGTTTGAACATCAAATGACTGTCTGTCTCTTGAGGAGAAGCAGGAGAAGTAAGGGTCACTAGCTGCCAAGGGACAGAACAAAGGCCTGATGGAGAGTAAGGACGTATGTGAAGGAACCAAGAGAAAGCCAACAGGGAGGAGCTTACACAATGCATCAGGCCCTCTATCCTTCAAACCTAAATGGATGATTTGGAAGATGAAATAGTCTCATTTTTATGAGAATCTTAACAATTTAAATCAGCCTTTTTAATCAAAGTATTTCACATTTTATCAAATATTGTGAAATGTAACAACATATTACTACCCAAAAGAAAGAATACTTTGAGACCCAGAAATGTCCCACTGTTAGAATGATCAGAAATGGATTTTAAGGTAATTATTATAAGCCTGGTACAGAATTTAGACAAGAAAGCCAACAACATGAGCGAATAAATGATGCTTTTTACTAAAGAGATGGAAATTTTCAAAAGCACTGAATGGAAATTCTAGGATTGAAAAAAAATCTCACATTTGGCATTGAGATTTTTTGGAAGCGGGGAGGTGACTTTCCAGAAGACTGGAAGCAGCAGAGAAAGGATCAATGAATCACAGACACTTCAAACAAAATCTGGAAGAATTTATCTCTAGCAGAACTGCTAAATAAAATCTGTTAAAAATAATTTATTTACGTTTTATTTTTTAATGTTTATTCATTTTTGAGAGAGAGAGAGACAGACAGACAGACAGACAGACAGAACATGAGCAGGGGAGAGCAGAGAAAGAGGGAGACAAAGAATCCAGAGCAGACTGCAGGCTCTTAGTTGTCAGCACAGAGCCCTACACAAGGCTTGAACTCACAAACCATGAGATCACGACCTGAGCCAAAGTTGGACGCTTAACTGACTGAGCCACCCAGGCATCCCTAAAAGAATTTCTTTAGATTAAGAACAAATGATTCCATATAGAAAACTAATTCTGAAGGAATAGAAAATGCCCAGAAGAAAAATATATGGTAAATATAACCTTTAAAAAACAACAAAAAACCTCTTCATCAATTAGTAATTAGCCTCTTTTATACTCTTCCAGTCATTGATAGAAGAATTAGGCAAGAAAATAGTAAATATATATAAGATTGAAGGACTGTACCAAACAATTTGATTTAATTGATATTTATATAACATCATGCCCAATAGTGGTAAAATACACACTTCTCTCAAATGTACCACAAACATTCCATGACAAAAGCCATGTGCTGAGCCATAAAACAAGTCACAAACATTTTGTTAGATACAATTTGTACAGAATTTGTTATGAACTATGGTAATATCAAATCATAAATCACTAATATGTATCAAGAAAATATCCACATGCTTCAAGATTAGAGAATACATCTGTAATAAATCATGGGTCAAAAGAAAAAAACCTCAACAAAAATAACTGATGAAAACACAATTTGTTAAAAGCTTTTTCATGAGCTATTCAATGCTTAGATTTATATATAACATTAAATTCAAGAAAGAAAAAGGAAAAGGGAGTCAAACCAATAATATAAACTTCCACATGAAGAAGCTAGTTCAAGAAAATAAACCCAAAGACAAAGTTGTCAACATAAAAAAAAACCCTTCTATATAATTCAATTAATATTAAAAGAGGAACATTATATGCTAATGGCAAAAGCGACAGAAAAGGTACTTGAGAAAATTCAATATACATTCATGATAAAAACCTCTCAGCAAATTAGGAATACTATCAAATTTTCTCAACCTGATAAATTTAGTCTCAAAAACAAAATCAAAACCAAAAACTGTATGTGATATTATAATTAATGGTAAAATACAGACCATCTTACCCCATGATCAGGGAGAATACAAGGTGTTTTAGTCTTACCAGGGCAATTCAACATTGTATTGAAGATCATAGCTAGTGCAATAAGGCAGCAGTCCAGAAGACAAATTACACCTAAAAACAGTAGTAGCTAAAAAGTAGGAACCAGAATGACATTCAACAAATAAGTTATTAAGAAGACTGAGTAACAACCACAACAATCAACAATGTAAGGAAAAATAATTGAAGACTCTTCTTCTCATGTCTTCCGTATTAAACACACACACACACACACACTCACACACACACACACACACACACCTCAAACCCTTAGCAATATCAGTATTATCTAAGATGTTCCAAAATTAAATGTACCAGCCAATCCCTGTTTTCACTGTGCCTCATCTAGTAATAGCAAACTATGGTACATATGTCGTGGTTTCTAGTTTATCTGTAGCTCTTTCTCAGAACTTTCAAAAGAGCTGAAGGTAGGTGATTCAGATTTTTGGCCTCAATTATGACCCTAAAAATAGTTCTTAACCCATTAAATAATGTAGTTGTACTCTCATTAGAATAAATTAAATACTATAATCAAAATCATTTGATAGTTGAGAGAATAAGGAAACAATTTAAGTCACAGTACAATTAAGTTTGGAGGTGTTTTATAGATTTATACATTATAGCTTTATATGGGATAATCAGATCGTTATTGGTAGCATATAAATATGAACCCCTTCTGATAAAGTTAGTAGCACCATCCTCTTTTATCCACAAAAAAGTGAATGTTTTCCTCTGTTATAACCTTACTGTAATCATTATTTGTTTCCATGCCTCCTCTCCTAGCTCTTTGTCTGCTCCCCAGGGATACTCCTAGGGCACAGTCTCCTACTCATCCTCAAAGGGGAGCACAGTTCCTAGCTCAATGTAAAAGTTTTGAATTGAATTAAGTTGAAGTATAAGGACAAAGTAGTCGTCAGTAGTCATCCCTAAATTCTAGATAGAGGACAACTGTTAGGATCAAACACAAGATCCTGGACCAACTAGAAAAGGCACCCACAAGGAGGATTTTGCCATCACACTGTTTAAGAAAAACCTTCAAGAACTTTGTAGTAGCCTAGTAACACAAAGCAAAAAGCAAACAAGACAGTTTGTTCAGCACAGTGAAGTATTTTAATAGCTACAACAGTAATGTTAACCTTTAATGTGACAACCTATCTGTATACGCATAATTCCATTATGCACTCTGGAGAAACATTTGGAATAAAACTATTGACTTGAATATCTAAACAGATGTCTAAGTCTGCTGTTGAAACAATGATCATTTCTGAGAAAGTCTGACCATTTTGAGATTGCCTTAAGTCCTCAAGTGGCTTAAAGATCTTCAGGCACTATTACATTTCGGATTATGAGTAATAACAACAACACATTACCTCCTCTTAGAATAGAGCAATGATACAGTAACTTGTAAATGGAATTAAGTAGCAATGGGGCAGCACTGAAGATTTATGTTAAAGTTTCAGCTAGGGATCAACATTTTATGAAACTAACAGGTAATACATTGCTTCTTAAATTCTACTGAGTCTTAATTTAGTTATTTTTAACCAGAAATATCAGTATTCAAAGCAGAGACTGTGCATTTCCAAAATTTGACATTAATTAGGCTGACGACATTTTTTCACTGACAGATTTGAACTTTTTGGGTAACCATGAAATTAAATTTCATGAATATAAAACAGACTGAAATCATTTCCTTTTCAGAGAATTAATCAATTTTATAATTCCCCTTAAAAGTTTTTAATAATAGCAACTGTCCGTCTAACAAACTTTTACTAAATAGCATTCTATAATGTAAGAACTCTGAGGTTCTTAATATGAGATACATATTATGAGTAATTTATAGGTAATGACAGTATCCAAAAAAAAAAATCAATATAGAACACAAGATGGTCTGGGCGCCTGGATGGCTCAGCAGGTTAAGCACTGAACTTCAGTTCAGGTCACGATCTCAAGGTTCATAGGTTTGAGCCTTGGTTGGACTCTGTGCTGGCTGCTCTGAGCCTGGAGCCTGCTTTGGATTCTGTGTCTCCCTCTCTCTGTCCCTACCCCACTCGTGCTCTGTGTCTGTCTCTGTCTCTCTGTCTGTCTCTCTCTTTCTCAAAAATAAACAAATAAAAAAAATAAACTATTTCAAAAAAGAACACAAGAAGGGCTATTCTTAACATTCCTTAATCAGGAGAAAAATGCTCATGCATGGAAATAAATACAAGTTTAGCCTTTGCATAGATTAGTACCAGTTTAACAGAAGTAAACAAAATTTAATTTTGGTAACAAGAGTCAAAGTTACGTTCATTTGTTCATTGAAAAAATTAAAAAAAATAAACATCTACTGTTGTTCTTAATGCCATAGTGAGTGTGTTAATAGAAAAAAAAAAGTACTTGTCCTCAAATAGATTTTAATCTACATAAGGACATCAGATAACATGTAAATTTTGGAAATGAAAACAAATGAAAATAACATCAGGTGTTAGAATATATGGTGCAGAGTGAAGGAAACGCTAGTACTTTCTTTTGATCTTAAATGTCACTTATGATACCAATCAGAAAGCCAGACACAGTGATATTTTCTAAAAATCAAGGGGATGTTTGTGTTTTTTTATGACCACACATAGTCTGGTTTCTGGATGACTTATTGCCTTCTCACACCAATGAAGAATAGGTTAATAATGTCTGTATCTCTTTGAAGAGAGATTTTTTTTATTACTTGCATTGCCATTTAATTTACTAATTTAAGTATAAACCAGATAAAATTACGTAGTTAATGCATAATGAATTTCAAACAAGTTAGTGTAATAAAAAATACTAGCTGCATTATCCAAAGGTATAGATCTTTCCTTATCTTTTCTAGGAACTTGAAAATTACTTCTACAAACCTCAGTTTTCTTGACTCTAACACTTAGAGGACACACAGCATATATTTGGTCTAACTCACAACATTTTAAGGATCAGATGCTACAAGTGTGAAAATATTTTTTCAATGACAGAAGATACACAAATATTGGGTAGGTTAGAATATTTGTAGAGAAAAAATAGTTCTAATGGGGCCCTGTCTCCCCTACTGTAATATACAACTTCTTTTCTGCCACAAAACCAACTTTATTGGTAACTTACAAAAATAACATTTATTTTTTAACCTATGTTATGTGAAGTTTCCTGGATGATTGTAGCTCAGATAGTTGGTTCAATTTTTCTAGGCTCTGTTAATTTGACTGGTTTGTAGGAAACTTGAATTGAGATGTCCATATGAAAATATTCCCTCTGAACTGAATTATTCCATGCAGGTACCTTAGCAATTAATTTTATAAACATGGGTCCTTTAAATTTCTCTTTGCCCAAAACGGTATCTTAAGTAGCAAAATGTTATTCATTTCACTTCTCAAACTCATCTATTATAATTTTATAAAGAAACAGTCACAGCTTCTGAGGCTCATTACAGATATTCTAGAACATTTTATTTTTTTCAGTGAGTTCCTGATTGAAAACAGTTGAACTCCTTTTTGAATTAAACTTCTTGTAGTTCTTAAGGAGATGAAATTAATAACATACAACTTGCAGTATTAGCATTCTTTCTCAAACTTGTTCTACCAAAGTAAGTTCACTAGGTATCTTTTCTACCGCCCACTTTAACTAGGCCAACACTTTTCCTTTGCCAAAACAAAATGTGGATCACTACTTTTTCAGTCTTCTTTCACAGTAAAATTTATAAGCTCAGGCTACCAACACTCAGACACAAGTTACAATTACCAGAAGCTTAAGAGTGCCATCACTACTGAACCCGTGGACATTACCATGTTAATAAACAAATATTATTAACAGCTGTATGCCTACAAATTAGGTAACTCAATGAAATAAAAATTCTATGCCAGTCATAATCTAAAGAAACTCACACAAGGAGTTATATCATCTGAATAGATCTCTATTACAACAACCATATCGGGGAGCCTGGGTGGCTCAGTCGGTTAAGCATCAACCTCAGTTCAGGTCATGATCTTGCGGCTTGTGAGTTCGAGCCCTGCGTCAGGCTCTGGGCTGACATCTCAGAACCTGGAGCCTGCTTCTGATTCTGTCTCCTATCTCTCTGCTCCTCCTATTCACTCTCTCTCTGTCTCTCTCTCAAAAATTAATAAACATTAAAAAAATAAAAAAAAAACCTTATCAATAATTAACCTTCCAAAATGAAATTACCTGTTGCAGGTGGTTTTAATAGTGAATTCTAACAAACATCTCAGGAATAATGATACAACTCTCTGTAATTTCAAAACATAGATATCTAGCAAACACTTCCTAATTCATTCTGAGGCCAACGTTACTCAGATAACAAAACTGGAAAACAACATGACAAACAAGGAAAAAAAAAACAAACTACAAACCAGTATCCTTCATGAAAACAGATCTAAAAACCCACAACAATTTATTAGTAAATAAAATTCAACTGTGTATTAAAATAATTGTATACCATGAACAAGTAGAATTGATTCCAGGTACATAAGGCTGGATCAGCATTTTAAAATTAATTACTATAATCCATCACACCAGGCTCAACATGAAAAACCTTATTAATAGGTACACAAAAAGTAGTTGGAAAGATTCAGTATCACTAATGATTAAAAAAACAAAAAAATTCCAACTAGAAACGGAGGGGAAATTAATAAACTTGATTTAAATTTAAAGAAATAAAAAACTAAAAAAAACACTAATGTATGTAATGGCAAGAAACCAGATACTTTCCCCCTAAGAAGGCAAGAGTATCTTCTTTCCCTACTCTTATCAAACAGTGCACTGGAAGTCCTTGCTAATGCGGTAAGGAACAGAAGTACATAAAATGTATACAAAGTGAGAAGGAAGAAACAATACATATGGCAGATCAAAGCACAGGAGACATTGCTCAATATCCTATGTCATTAGGGAATCGCATATTAAAACAACACAATACCGCTGTGCATCTAGAATGACTCAAACCCAGAATACTGACACCACCAAATGCAGAGGACAATGTGGAGCATCAGAAATGCTCATTCACAGCTTGCAGGAAAAAATAATGGTAAAGCCCCTTTCATTTAGAATACACTTTGGTAGCTTATTATGAAGTTAATCACAGTCTTATCCTATGATCCATCAGTTACACTTGTAAATATTTACCCAAGTGAGCTGAAAACTTATGTTCACACTAAAAGCTACCCATGAATGTTACACAGCTTCATTCATAATTGTAAAATACTGGAAGCACCCAAGATGTCATGTAATTTGTGAATAGATAAACTGTGGGGCATCCTAACAGAATACCGCTCAGCAATGAAAGGAAACTAACTATCAACTTATGAAAAAACTCTGGGAAACCCTAAATATTTATTACTAAGAAGCCTGTCTGAAAAGACTACATACTGTATCATTCCAACTTAGTGACATTCTGGAAAGACAATTATATTAAAACAGTAAAACGATAAGCGTTTGCTGGGATTTAGCAGTAAGTAGAGAGTGAAAGATGCATAGATTAAGCACAGGGATAGATTAGGAAAATAGAGTAAGCATAGATTAGGAAAATATTCTATATGATACTGTAATGATATATACGCAATATTATGCATTTAACAAAACTTTTCCAGAATATTCAACACAAAGAATTAACCCTAATGTAAACTATGTATTTTAGGAAATAATAGCCTATCAGCAATGATTCAATTTTAACAAATGTATCACACTAATGCAAGTTATTAATTATATGGGAAAGTAAATAGAGGAAACTCTGTGGAGGAAGAGGACATACAGAAAACTTGTAGTTTCTGCTTATTCTATAACCCAAAACTAATCTAAAATATAGTATATTAATTAAACAAAACAAAAACAATTTCCAGTCTTAGTTCACCATGTAAGTAACTTAAAAATTCGCACTGTGTCATAACAAATAAAAAAGCCAAACATTTGGGGCGCCTGGGTGGCTTAGTTGGTTGATCATGTGACTCTTGCTTTTGGCTCAGGTCATGATCACAACGTTAGTGGGTTTGAGCCCCCTCCTTGGGCTCTGCACTGACAGTGCTGAGCCTGCTTGGGATTCTTTGTCTCCCACTCTCTCTCTGCCCCTCCCCCACTCGCTCTGTTTTCTCTCTCTCTCAAAACTAAATAAGCATAAAAAAAAAAATAGCTGAACAGACTCAAAATCAGTAACTCTTCTTGGATTTAGGAAAGAAGGGAGGACACGGGGCCAACAAACCACTTCCCCCACGACTGGAGAACCAAACAAGCAAACAAGGGAGTTATGACTTACCTAGTAGAGACTATAGCGGAAACCAGCGTGGAACCAAAACTAGCTAGGAAAACCCAAACTGCAACTGCTGAATTCCCGGAGGGTCAGTGCAGACAAGTCAGAGAGTTAAAACAAATCTGCGGGAGATGAGTCACAGAACGCCAGGCTCCCAAGATCGACCTCCAGGAACTTCAGCAGGTTCTCCAAATAAATAATGGAAAAAACTACCCCGCCTTGTTTCCGGCAGGGAGAGGGGAAAGTCAATTATTTGAAACTGGCAAATCGTGTTAATTGTTGAGGATGAAATGCTCCGCACATTGGAGCTTATTATCCTGCTTCTTCTACTTTAGTGAATGTTTGAAATATTCCACGGAAATTAAAAAAAAATGATAGAAAGTTAAAAAAAATTTTTTAAAAAGGAATGAAAAAGTAAATGAATAACCAGAAACAGCTGCTTTCTTCTTAACATAGCCTACCCTCAGGGGAAACTATTTAACCAGAGTCTAACCGGCTGGAGTGTTATCATAGACAGCTGACCTGAGGGAAGAAAAATAGCCAAATCCTGCCAGTTCTAATTTTGCACGTGGAAGAAGGGAACTAGCCAAGTCCAGCCCATTCTAGCCATCCTGTAACTAAAATACTAACTAAAAGATTATGAGACCTCACATCATGTCTGACTATCAAGAATAAAAGACAAGTCATACCAAAGGGCAAAGAACACCATTTGACCAAGCAGACCAAGCATCCGAACAAGACATAGTAAGGATATTGGGATTATCAGACCAGGAATTTAGAACTATAATTAATATGCTAAGGTTTATAATGGATGAAGCAGACAGCAAGCAAGAAGAACATGGGCAGTGTCAGCAGAGAAATGGAAATCCTAAGAAATTACCCCAAATAAATGTTCACGATAAAACACACTGTGGTAGAAATGAAAAACACTTTTGATGGGCTTTTTAGTAGACTGGACCCAGCTGAGGAAAAAGTCTCTGCCCTTGAGAACATCTCAATAGGAGCCTCCAAACCTGGAAAAGAAAAAAAAAAAACAAAACAACAAACAAAAACCTCAAAACAGACACAATACAATCAGCAGCATTATCATCAACTTAGTTCAGGGCTGCCTACCAACGAATTCTCTAACTTTCAAAACTTTGGTAAAAAAGTTGTCAACATATACAATGGAAAGGAAAGCTATTCAGTTTGTAAATCTCCAAGACGTTGTGTTTTGTTGAAACTAAATACTGAAATGCAATAGATTCATATATGAGTCTTTCTTGTTTTAAAGATGGTTGTGAATTGCAAAAAAGAAAAAGAAAAAAAGAAAGAAAACTTGAACTATTGGCAAATGGTGCGTATTTACTATAAGTTCATATTTTAAAACAATGTAACTGGAATTCTAGAGAGCCATAAAAAGAATGTGTGTGTGTGGCTTTCTGTTGATAGATGAAGCATGACAATTTCCTGGTTATGTTTGAAGGATGGGAAAATAACTGAAGAGTTTCGAATTTAGAAGACATATTTATAGTTGAAATTGAAAAATAACTATCGGTGAAATTTTCGTGGTAACATATAAGCATCTATTTAAAAGAAGAGACTATTAGAATGGAATAAAAGAGAAAACCTGTCATATATAGATTATAATGCATATATTTACGCAAGAATGTAATCAAAATTTTAAAATCAAAGGAATGTAAAAATATATGTTAACCAAATGAAAGGTGAAATGGGGGGGGCGGGCATTTGTTTATATAATACAAAATAGAACTAAGGCAGAAATCTTGAAATTTACTATTGCTCAATATAATTGTGAAGAGGGGGTTAAGCAAATTGTGTATAATTGCATCATATCTCAATAAAACTATTTTTTTAAAGACTTCTTTTTGGCATGATCATTAAAGCAAACAAAGAGGAACATTTCTTGACATCCAGTCATAGGTCAGCAACTGAATACCTTCATTAATGTATCACAGCCTTTCCTTTTTCCCCCCATGCTTCCTAAGCATCACTGGACTTATATATATCCAATTTAGAATAAATGGAGAAGGATTTATGGTGCCTTTGAAGAGAGGCCAACACATGAGCTGGGATACACCACTGTCGAGATCCAGTGATTGAGTAGCAACAGTATTTGACCACAACACTATCACTATCATTCTGATTTTCATCCTGTTCTTTATCCACCACCTGAATAGCTGACTCGCCTAAACCATTTTTTCCATTTCTCTTCTTATCATTTTTATTTTTCTATTAGCCATCTTCCTTCTTTTGAATGGCTTCTACCTTTTTCTCATTATTAAACAATACATGGCAGTTATGGTAGCAAGAGGTCGCGTCCTATATGCCTTATCACCTCTCAACATGAGGTTGAAATAAGGTGGCCCAAGCAAGAGGAATTGCCTGTATCATAAAGTATATAGTTGTTTGGACCAGAGCCGTATCAATGTGGTTGGGTCATTTCTTGTCATCATACAACAATCTCGCCTTGCTTGTACATTTCAAGGACTTGAGGGGATATTTCAGTGTTTAAATTAGGTAAGAGAGTCAGGTGATAATCTTTTCACCATAAACTTGCTCACTTCATGCCTTCATTCATTTCAAATTGGTCAATTCAATTACATCTAAATTCTGGAGGATTTTCTGTGTGCTGAACACTGCTGGGATTCTACCTGAACAATCCATTCTGTTCAATTATATCTACCCCGAAATTGTAAGTCTCCTGATCATATAACAAATCTGAGAGAACTAAGATGTACCAGGCAGTACTAATATTTTCAAACAACGTGTCACACTCCTTTGAACTACATTCATAAACGTCCATGGTCACCTTATTGCTGTGTCATAGAGGAGACTATGGCTAATCACTAGTGGTCACACCGGAATAAAATCATAACTGATCACTGTAGTTCTCAAATTCCCAACAAAACCTTCCTTGTACAATCACACTTTTTTCAAGTGCTTGTTTCACCTGCTATAATTGACTCATATTTTTGGCAATTCTACTTATACTAAAAATCAATTAAGCACTCACCCAGTAATACTCCTTCTCACTCTTCTCTCAATCTGCATTTCCTTATGAATTTATTTTTCCAATTTCACACTTTTCACTCACAGATATTAAACAAACACCAAACAAACAAACCTCCACCACAGAAATTCTGCCGCTGCATACTGAGAGTGGGTCGGCAACTGCCCTGACATCAAAATCTGAGCTCTTTCTTCCATCTTCGCTGTCTAACCATCAAGTACCCTTGCCATATTGAGTTGTAGGTCTGGAAGTCAATGCTCTTCACGACGCCAATCTGTAAGATCTACAAATCATTCAGTAGCGGCAGTGGTCTGGGATTCTGATTGATAATCCAATTCATAAGGCAGAATAGCCTTCACAAAGCATCAAGTTTATTAGCTCTAATAAAGGATAAGTATCAGGGAACAATATGCACAGTGGCAAAAGAGCAGTTGTCTTTTGACAACTTGAATTTCAATAACAGCTTCTGAATATTCCCCCAATTCCATATTAAGATTATGGCTTAGATTTGGTATGGGATTTAGTAACACTGAGCTTCATTGATTACTTTGACAAAAAAGTCATAGTGTTACCATGGAATATAAGTCTGGTTACAGAGGGTTAATGGGAAATAGAGGAGACATAGGAAGAAACTATAGATAACACTTTCAACGAGATTTGTTATAAAGGCAACAGAGGTATGGCAGACATTTGAGGCAAAGGTCAAGTCAAAACCAGCTTGGACATGGAAGCATTTGCTGATGGTAATAAACCAATAGGGAAGGGAAAAGTAAAATATGCAGAAAGAAGAAGGAGGCATTGGTAGAAAAATGTACTTGTGTAGGCAACAAGAAGTGAGTACTGAACACTGCTGGAATACTCGGAATATTTCCACATTGTTTCCATGTGTCACTAAGCTACCTATTGTCATCTCAGGCTTCAGAAAAGATAATATATATATATGCCAGCAACTATTTGTTTCATTGCTAGTATTTCTGGACCCTTTTTGAATATTTGGTAATATAATTACTTGTTGAAGTGTTTTAGGGTGAATTTTAACTCAGACAAACGGGGAAATCTGTTAATCGTGTCTCCATTCCAGTGCATTATGAAGAAATGCTTTCCAATATTTTAATTTCTCAGAGGAAACTAACAAAATCAAAATCAGGGTAAAGGATCCACGCATAGCTGATATTTTCTAAAGCTTTATGCAGGAAAAAAAATGTAGCTCGCACAACAAGGGCACTCTAATCAATGATTTCTGCTGAACTCTTCACAGAATATTCACTGCAATTCCGGGTGTGTTTAATATGCAGGACATGGATCCTTTCAGTCAAAGAAGGGGAAGCATTTGCAGACAGGAGGAATGCTGCTCTATGTTCTAGTCTGTGGTCCCCAGCATACTGATTCTGTTGACAGAGTTTTATTTCTCCCATTTATTCTTGCCTTTGTTGTTGATACTATTAATATATTTTTTAGGAGCCAAGTATCCAGGGGTAACCAGAGACGTGTAGCCCACATCACTAATACCTAGGATGACAGAGAGATATTACTAGCCGAAAATCTACTCTCTCCGTACAAGGCCAATCAGAAAAAACAACATGGAAGCCATACTTTTCCTTTTCTACTATTTACTCACCAGCAATCTTGTTCTTTCCCCGAATCAGATTTCTTTAAGTCCAAAGCTATTTAAACATAGCCATATTTCCCTTTGCTGAACACTCAAATTTGGCCTTTTTTGTTTTGATGCCCTTATAATATAGGAATAAATAGAGGACTGAGAGTTATATTGATTTTAATTGAGAGCATTAACAATCTGGCCACAGCTACCAGCATATGGTATTTAAGGGAAGGGTTTTTACTCCCACATTATTTTCTTTTACTTTCCCTTCACCTAGCATAAATTTGATTGCAAATGGCTACAGCAAAATGAGTGTGACCCAATTTGAAACATGACTTTCAAGCAACTTTGACTTACTCAGCACTCTTATATTCCTAGGGATTTAGATAATACTTTCCAACATGTTATTTTCCTCTCATATTAGCAAAATCCCTAATCTAATTCCAATATATAATTACCATCCTTTCAAGATACAATCTTGTTTTTCAAATAAAACTGAAATAAATTACGGTTTGAAATGTATCTGTCAAAATGAAATTCTGCCAAAAACGGAATGTTCTGTAATCCATATGATTAGTATGGTTTTGCCATTTCTTTTCCATTTGGCTCATTTCACAGATGATACCGGCAGGCTCAGGCAAGCTAATTAATCTCAGGTCACCTAGGTTATGTAGCATGCTGTCATATTAGTGCTTCTACACAGCTACCAGGGAAAGGCAGCACGACAAAAAAAAAAAAAATGCCATGGGACATGAGGTCTTCTAAATGACCCCGCTGTCATTTTTCAAATTGCTGCCAAATGTCTTCTTCAGAGCAGCTGTAAATGTCAATTTGGGTATTTGTTCGGCGTGGAATCACTGTTGTTCAAATAGCGAGAGAAAAACAGATCACATGCTCTCTGGTGCTGGAGAGAGGAAGAAAGAAGGGCCACTGATTATATCTATTATTTGGAGACAATATATCTGTTCTCTGAACTGGAAGATCGGTGTGGCATTGGCTTTGCCTAAACTAGGCTATTAGTGTGCTGACAGAATTTAACAGCATGGGATATTCTTAGCTATGGCCATTAACGTGGGCAGCCGTCACTTCCTTGCCGCCATCTGAGCAAAAAGGCCTATAACATCAGCCTTTCTTGGCGATGACAGTCACTCTACCTTGGCCATGCTTAAACACTGCACAGAAATCAAAACGGGAGACTAGAACTCGGATGTCTGGTTGACTTATTTGCACGTTTGTCTACAAAACAGTGCATAGCAATATTAAAACCTCCATGTTTGGAGAAAATGTTGATTTTGGGGCGGGTGTTCACATATAAGGATCAAAGAGAAGTTTAAATCCTTTCTGTTTTGATCGTCTTTATAGTTTATAGAAAAAGATTCAAGATATTGGTGCAAGGTTTGGGGGTGGGCACTATTTAGGCAGAGGGCTCAGTGCTAGTCCAAAGAGAAGAATTAGATTCTTTTGTGTGCTTTCTTCAAATGCTGCTTCTACCAAACAAGGATGGAATCTTATATTCCACAATTAATGCAAATCACAAATACTACTATCCCGTAGTAATTTTTCTTAAAGCTCTGCAGATGAATATGAAAATCATTCATTTTGTGGGGCGCCTGGGTGGCTCAGTCGGTTAAGCGTCTGACTTCAGCTCAGGTCATGATCTCACAGCTCATGAGTTCGAGCCCCGCATTGGGCTCTGTGCTGACAGCTTAGAGTCTGGAGCCTGCTTTGGATTCTGTCTCCCTCTCTCTCTGCTCTTCCCCACTCATACTCTGTCTCTCCTTCAAAAATAAATAAAAAGATTAAAAAAAAAAGAGAATCATTCATTTTAAAACCATGGTTTTAACAGGGAGGAAGGAAACGAGAGCTCAGTAAAACTCAGTAAAACACCTCACTATCAACTCCGGGCAGCTCATCCCACTTATCTAGCTTTTTTTTTTTTTTTTCTTTTTTCTCCAGATCAGCCATCATTACCTGGGACTTTACGTGATCATTTTTCTACTGTGTCTTTCTTTTAGAGAATGTAAGTGCCAAATGGGCAGAAATTCTGTCGTATTCACTATTGTATCGCCAGTAAAACTAGTATGTAATATACCCTCAATAAACATCAGCTGAATGAATGAATAAAGGCGGAAGAGGATATTGGTTGCCAAAAAAAAATGGAGAAAAACACTGAACAATGAGGCTGAGGATTATAAAGACAAGAAAGGGGGGTACCTGGGTGGCTCAGTTGGTTGAAGGACTCTTGATTTTGGCTCAGGTCATGATCTCGCAGGATCGCCCACATCCCAGCTCTGCCCTGACAGTGTGGACCCTGCTTATGATTCTGCCTCTCTCTCTGTCTGTCTCTCTCTCTCTCTGATGCCCCCCCCCCAATCTCTCTCAAAATAAGTAAATAAACTTTAAAAAATGTTCATGAAGAACGAACTATGGTGATTTTGCTTTACACCTTAGGCTTCTCTCAGTTTGGTAGAGAATACTGATATAACTGTGTATATAATATATACATATATATATATGTGTGTGTGTGTGTGTATGTGTGTGTGTTTGTGTCAAATACAATCTCGAAAAGGTTTATATTGTGAGAATAAACATACCTCTAAGGAAAGGTAAAGGAAGATATACAAGACAAGTGATACAAAAAAAAAAAAAAAAAGAAAAAAGAAAAAGCTACCTACATTCACATCCATTTTCTGCCCAACTCTTGCTTTCAGAGACCTATGTTTTATTAGGCATCTCTAGGTCAAGACCCTTGCTTATCTTTTGGATACACAGGGTGCCATAGTAATTGTGGTCCCCTGGTTTCTGGAAGTTAAAAACTCCCACGTTCCCTCTGGTGCTCCACCTTTTCTATTGGTATAGAGCCAAATTCTGTGATTGTCTGTCTTGCCATCAGCCCTGGCCTGCAGAAGAAAGCCAATACTGAGCAAAATGGTGACAGTGCCTCTATCACCACTGTGTTCCTGATGGCTTTGGTAAATCGATGTGTCCTTTGGACATTCTTGCAGAATATAATCCTCCATTGGGTGCTCTGTTCTCACAAAATATGTTCCTTCTGGCAAGGTCACTTTTCTGAACGATTTGACCCCTTCTAGTACTGTGCCCCAGAGAAACTCAGGCATTCCCACTTTGCTCAGTGTGGACAATTATTTTCTTCAGGTTTCTATGAGCCACTCTAGCAGTGACCTTGTCCTATTTTCTAAGTCTTTGCTGGGTGTTAAGCTCTATGTTTGGGAAAGTGCCCCCAAGTCTATGATACTTGCTTACCCAGCCTCAAGTTCTGTGCCTCCCTGCTCTGCCCTCCCCATAAGCCAGCACCATCATATTCCTCTGGGTACATGTTGGCTAATTCTGCACCTCCTTTGGGATGCTCAGGATCAGGTAGCAAGGTTCTTAATTAGTTTCAAAACCTGCTCACTCTTGTGTATGCAATCCTTGTTTTCCACTTATCTGTATACTCTTTCCACTCTTGATCTGGTCTTACTGTAGAAACATTGCAAAGTAAAACAAAGAGATGGAAGAAATCATGTTCTATTTTTAATATGTATGTAGGAACATACATATATACCTACATACAAACATTTATGGACAAATAAGACTCATTGAGCGAGACATTTTCAGACTTAGAGAAATATAAGGGATGCAATCAATATAAGGAGACGACTTGCTTAAAACGGATATAGTCATTGTTTCTTTCCTTTTAAAAGGGAGGCTTCATCAAATGAATATAGAGAAAGCTGATGTAGTTTTTAAAAAGATTCGCTTCAGGGTCGCCTGGATGGCTCAGTTGGTTAAGCATCCAACTCTTGGTTTCAGCTCAGGTCGTGATCCCACGGTTGCATGGGTTCAACCCCTGCAACAGGCTCCGGGCTGAAAGGGCAGAGCCTGCTTGGGATTCTCTGCCTCCCTCTCTCTCGGCCCATCCACCACTCATGCTCTCTCTGTCTCTCTCAAAATAAATAAATAAACTTAAAAAAAAATAAATAAAATATTTACTTCCATTACATTCATTTATCTGAGAAGGAAATCTTTATCCTTATGGATGTAAGGTGAAAAGAAAATCCTTTTTAGGAAGAAACACAGTGTTTAGAGGGAAAGTAGCTAAGAACTAGAGAAGCCTAAAAGGTATTTTCTATTGATAGTACTTCAACAAAAACCCTGATGAATATTGACCTCTAAATTTTCTCTTTAGTATTGCTTTGAATTTGAGTTGCTAGCACCCATTATAGTTATTGCTATAATGATATCGTTAGAAACGTATATAGATTTTGGAGAGTTTAAGACATTTTGGAGAGTCTGTGACTTACTGAAACACTCATAGTTTGCTTGGAAATAAATTGCAAAAAAGCATTTAGGCAGCCAATTTCCTACTTGAAAATACTAAATCACTTCTTCTGATTTACTTTTTGTGTTTTACTAAAAGGGAACTTTCATCTAATGCCCTATTTCTGACAAGATTGATACTTCCTGTGTTTCTGATAGCTGCTGTCATTACCATCCCTCATAACCTTATATAACGAAGTCCATTGCCCAAAAGACAAAGGGACGTTGGCAAAAGGAAAACCAACATGCATTTATGACATATATATATATGTACCTACAAACAAAAACTTCCTGTCAGCCAGCCCTGAGAGATGGTACCAATTACCCAGTACAAACGACATACATTCATGTTTTAGTTTAGAGTTATCTTGTCAAAATTATGTTATTGTTCCATAAAAGTCTTGTTGTTTACTTCTATGTGTGCTACTTGTTTTGTGTCAATAGCCTATTGGTTTTATATAATCAGGTTTAAATACTTTAAATATTTTTTGGTCTCTATTTAAGTACTAAAATATATTGATGGGTCAAATTAAAAAAAAAAACCCAAATACAATTTATTCACTTTTTTAAAATGTTTGTTTATTTTTGAGAGAGAGAGAGAGAGACAGAATGCGAGTGGAGGAGGGGCAGAGAGAGAGGGAGACACAGAATCCCAAGCAGGCTCCAGGCTGTAAGCTGTAAGCACAGAGCCAGATGCAGGGCTCGAACTCACAAACCACGAGGTTATGGCCTGAGCCAAAGTTGCACACTTAACCGACTGAGCCAGCCAGGTGCACCCAAATACAATTTATTCTAATTACCAGGTTATATGAATGAGATATATATTTTATTATTTAATTAATGCCCCATAAAACACTCCCCAAAGGTTCTTCTAATTTTTTTTTTTTTCGTGGTAGGGGAGGGGATTGATAAGGCTGTTCAGTTGATAAAACAATAGATTTATAGCAGCTATAAGCCACTTATATATGTCATAATTTTTTCCTTTCAAAAAGGGTATCTTAAATAAAGTATCACATAGTTTGGAATTTTGGAGAATCATGGCAGTAAATTTAAAAATATTTTAAATTAACCCAGGGTATATTTCTCAAACTAGAAGCTCAATTTATTCCTTTAGCACTATGTATCTCTCATAGTTTATCAATGTGAAGTAATTGGAAACCATAGCTTTTATCCCCTGAAATACAGGATAGTAAGTTCTCAATATAAAAATCAAGGCAGGGGGACCAAAGTGTGTTTTCTTATTATATTATCTTACTTTTTCTTAAACAGAAGAATTAATGGGAAGTTAAGGACATACAATGAAAAATGAAGTTTGGGTGACTAGATGTCAGAAGGAGTCTGAATTTTGCTTAAGCTCACATCCCTGCGGATTTGTGTGTGCATGTTGTAAAAGAAGTTTATTTATTTATTTCCAAAGACTGTTTTTTAGAGAAGTTTTAGGTTTACAACCAAACTGAGAGATTTCAAACACACCTCCTGCCCTCACACATGCAGAGCTGCCCCAATTAGCAATACCACTCACCAGAATGATACATTTTTTACCAAAGATGAACCTACATTGACACAATATAATCACTCAAAGTCCATAATTTACCTTAGGGTTAACTCTTGGTGTCATACATTCTATGGGTTTGGACAAATGTATAATCACATATATCCATCACTGTAACATCATTCAGAGTATTTTCATGGCCCTAAAAATCTCGTGTGCTCTACCTATTCAACTCTGCCTCCTTCTTTCCACCACAACCACTGATCTTTTATTGTCTGGAAGATGGTCTTTCAAGGACTTGCTCCATATCACCTAGGTTATCAAATTGGTGAACAAATACTGTTCATAGTTTTCCTTTCAATGTCCATGGTATTTTTTGTTATGTCTTGTCTTTTCATTATTGATACCAGAAAGTGGGTCTTCTTTTTTCTTAGCCTGGCTAGAGGCTTACCAATATTATTGACCTTTACAAAGAATCAACTTTTGTTTTTATTGATTTTCTCTATTGACTTACTATTTTCCATTTCATTGATTTCTGCTGGAATTCTTATTTCTCATTTTCATCTTACTTTGTATTAATTGTCCCTTATTCTTATAGTGTACTAAGGTGGAAACTTAGATGATTCATTTTTGATCTCTCTTCTGTTCTACAAATGCATTCAGTGCTGTAAATTTCCCTCTAAGAGCTGATTTGGCTGCATTTCACAGTTTGATAAATCATGTGTTCCCTCACTTAGTTTAATATATTTTTTATTTCTCTTGAGATTTCTTCTTCAACGAGGTGTTATTCAGAAGTGTGTTAATCTCCACCTTTTTGAATATTTTCCAGTTATGTTTCTGTTACTAAATTTTAGTTGTATTCCATTGTAGTCTGAAGCAGACATTTTATCATTTCCATTCTTTTAAATTTTGCTAAGGTGTATTTTATGGCTCAGAATGTGGTCTATCTTGAATGTTTCATGTGAATTTGAGAAGAAGGTGTGTTCTCCTATTGTTAGTTTGGAATAATCTATAGATGTCTATATACAGTTGATCGATGGTGTTATTAAGTTCAAGTATATTTTTACTGATTTGGGGTCTGCTTGATCTTCCATTTTTGAGAGGGGTGTTGAAGTCTTCAACTATGATAGTGGTTTCATCAGGTTGTCTTTGGAGATCTATCGGTTTTTGCCTTCCATAGTTTGACACCGTGTTGTTAGGTGTATACACGTTAAGAATAAGAGACTCTTGGAGTGCCTGGGTGGCTCAGTTGGTTAAGCATCTGACCTTGGCTCAGGTCATGATGCCACGGTGTGTGAGTCTGGGCCCCACATCATGCTCTGGGCTGACAGCCCAGAGCCTGGAGCCTGCTTCAAATCCTGTGTCTCCCTCTCTTTCTCCACCCCTCCTCCTCTCACGCTCTGTCTCTCTCTTCCTCAATGACAAATAAACATTTAAAATTTTTTAATAAAAAAGAAAAGGATAAGAGACTCTTACATACAGGCGACAAGGTGAAGGGTGCTGGAGGGGAGGTGAGTGAGGGATGGGTTAAATTGATGATGCTTATTAATGCGGACACTTTCTGGGATGAACACTGGGTAACATATGTAAGGATGAATCACTGGGTTCTACTCCTGAAACTATGACAACTCTGTATGTTAACTAATTTAAATGTAAAAAGAAGAAGAAGAAGAATTGTTATGGAATTCTGCTGGGAGAACTGACCCCTTTAACATTATGTAATGCCATCTTTATCTCTGATCACTTCACTTGCTCTGAAGTTTGCTCTACTTAAAATTAACATAACATGCCTACTCCTGGTTAATTTTGATTAGTATTAGCATAGTATAATTTTCTCCACCCATTTACTTTTAATCTATACGTATCTTTTTTACTTTAAGTGGGTTTCTTACACTCAACATATAGTTGGGACATATTTTTGATCTACTCTAAACTCTGTCATCTAATTAGTGCATTATATCATTGATATTCAAAATTTTATTGATATAATTCAATTAACATCTACCCTAATTATCACTTTTATCTATTTGTTTCCCATGTTCTTTGTTTCTATTTGTGTCTTCCACTATTTTTATGTCTTTTGTGGTTTTAATTGAGAATTTTTGGATTCCATTTTCTCTCTTAGCTTATCAGTTGTATTTTTTTTTTACCTTTTTTAGTGGTTGTCCTACAGTTTACAATATGCATGTATAACTAATCCAAGTCCATATTTTTTTCAAATTTTTATTTAAATTCTAGTTAGTTAACATATAGTGTAATAGCGGTTTCAGGAGAATTGAGGGGTACATCACTTACATAACAAGTGTTCATCATAACAAGTGCCCTCCTTAGTACTCATCACCCATTTAGCCCACCCCCACCTATCTCCCCTCCATCTATCCTCAGTTTGTTCTCTAGCATTAAGAGTCTCTTGTGATTTGCTTCCCTCTTTTTTTTCTTGTTCCCTTATGTTAATCTGTTTTGTTTCTTAAATTCTGCATGAGCAAAATCATATGGTATTTGTCTTTCTCTGACTGCAAGTCCATTTTCAAATAGCAACAGGTCATTTCATGTGTAGTGTGCATACTTTATATAAACAGATTAATCCCAATTCCTTCCTCTCATTATCCTGTGTCAATGTTTTTATTCATTTCACTTATATGACATGCATAAAGATAAACAGATGAATATACATGCAGGTATATATGAGTAGATGAATATGCATAGCCTATATAATCAAATGTATCATTACTATTATTTTTAACAAACAATTATCCGTTGTATTAATTAGGAATAACAAAAACAGGAGCACCTTGGTGGCTCAGTTGGTTAAGCCTCTGACTTCAGCTCAGGTCATGATCTTGAGGTTCATGGGTTTGAGCCCCATGTTGGGCTCTGTGCTGATAGCTCACT
Organism: Prionailurus bengalensis; assembly: GCF_016509475.1. Classification (NCBI taxonomy): domain Eukaryota; kingdom Metazoa; phylum Chordata; class Mammalia; order Carnivora; family Felidae; genus Prionailurus; species Prionailurus bengalensis. The sequence continues at coordinate 89,408,289 of NC_057348.1, read as the reverse complement.
GTCTTCTGCTTCTGTCTTCCTCTCTCTCTGCCCCTCTCCGACTTGTGCTCTGTCTCTTTTTCTCTCAAAAATAAACTTAAAAAAAAAAAGAATAAGGAAACGGGGTGGCTCAGTCAGTTAAACATCTGACTCTTGATTTTGGCCCAGGTCATGATCTCACAGTTCGTGGAATTGAGCCCCACATCAGGCTCCACGCTAGGCTCTGTGCTTGGGATTCTCTGTGTTTACTCTCTCCCTGATATTCTCTCTCTCTCTCTCTCTCTCTCTCTCTGTCTGTCTCTCTGTCTCAAAATAAATAAACTAAAAACAGGAAAAAAAATCAGAAAAACAAAAGTTTTTACTTTACTAGCATGTATTCCTTCTTTGATACTCTTTCATTCTTTTTGTAGATCTGAGGTTCTGTCCTATATTATTTCCTTCTCCCTGAAAAACTTATTTTAACATTTCTTGCAAAGCAAGCTATTGACAGCAAATTCCCTCAATTTTTGTTTGCCTGAGAAAGTCTTTATTTCTCCTTCACTTTTGAAAGATAACTTTATAGGGTACAGAATTCTAGATGGGTGTTTTGTCTTTCTGTACCTGAAACATTTCATCTCACTCTCCTTACATGGATAGTTCCTGAGGAGAACTTGGATGCAATTCTTATTTTTGGTCCTCTATAGGTAAGGTATCTTAAAAATTTTTTCCCTGTAGCTTCTTTAATTTTTTTTTGTCTTTGATTTTCTGTAGTTTGAAAATAATATGTGTAGGTGTAGTTTTTCTGGCATTAATCCTGCTGGTGTTCAATGAGCTTTCTAGATCTGTGGTTTGGTGTCTGACATTAATTAACTTCTTAGTCATTAATGTTTCAAATATTTCCTCTGTTTCTTTTTGTCTTTGTTGTCATTCTGGTATTCTTATTAGGTTTATGTTATACCTTTAGAGTTGCCCCACAGTCCTTACATATTGTGATCTGTTCTTTCAAGTCTTTGTTCTCTTTTTTCAGTTTTTCAGTATTCTATTGTTTATATCCTCTAGCTCAGAGGGTCTTTCTTCATGTGTGTCCAGTTTACTAATTGCCCTGAGTATGTTTTTTATTTCTAGCATTTATTTTTGGTTCTTAGGATTTCCATTGCTCTGCTCACATTGCCTAATGTTCTTATATGCTATCTACTTTGTCCATTATAGCCCTTAGAATATTAACCATAATTGCTTTACATTTTTAGCCTGGTTATTTCAACATCCTTGCCATGTCTGATCCTTCCGCTTTTTCTGTCTTCAATTTTTTTTTGCCTTTTGCTATGCCTTGTAATTTCTTCTTCATAGCTGGACATGATGTACCAGGTAAAAGGAACTGCTCTAAATAATGGTGAGGTGTGGAGGAACAGGAAGCATCCATAACGGTATTAAGATTAGGTCTCAATCTTTTAGTGAACCTGCCTCCGGACTTCTAACTTGTGAACTTCTCTGCCTTGGGTGGGACAGGATGATTAAGTCTGACTGGAGTTGAGGATTTTCCTTCCTTCAGGTTAGGTAAATTCTGATAAAACCCCAGCAGGTTAGGCTCTGGTTAACTAGTTTCTCCTGAGGCATGTCTTGTTAAGAAGAACAGAGTGTTCTGGTTTATTTCAAAAGGGGACTTTATTCCTCCCCTCGCCAGAAACATGAGATTTATCACTGGCATTTACTGTGGAAATCCCGGTAAGCTCCTGGAGTACGTTTTATAACATTGCAGGAGTCTTCCTGTGGCGGGGTCCTGTGCTGCTTTCCACTCTCAGGGTTGCCTGAACTGAGCCTCCAGAAATTCATCAAATACAGTTCAGGTTTTCCTACCCCAGCACTGGTTTCCACTGTTGTTTCTATTTGTGATTCCTTGTATTTGCCTATCTCTCCAGTCGTAGGCACAGTAATTTTTATTGTGCCCTCACTTCCCATAGGGATCCAAGAAGTTAATGATTTTTCAGTGGGATCACCTTTTCACTTACTGTTAGGACAGAGTGGTGACTTCTAAGCTCCTTATATGTAGGACAAGAAGTTGGAAGTGTTTCCCTACGGATTTACACATTCATAACCACAGTGGACTCAGCTCCAACCCCCTTTTCCCCAGCACCTTGGACAGCAGAGCCCAACTAACTTACAGCTTTCAGGTTGTTAAAGGTCTGTGAATCATTACCCTGCATAATTTCAATTTATCTCATTTCAGACAGGGAGGCTACCAATTGGTCTGCTGTTGTCAGTGGTGCAGGTATTTGCCTTTGAACAGGTATTATGTCTTCTGTACTTCAGAAAACCTATGATTCAGTACAGCGAGGGCACAGATGGGTAATCTGGCAATCACATGTACCGATTTTGTTCAGAAGTTAGGAACAAAAAATCAGGCCCAATGTCAAATTTGGCTTCCAGAAGTGCCCACTGCACATTGTCTGCAGAATCTATGCCCATTGGGAGGGCATCTCTGTTTTATTTCTTTGGGTACTGTTCCCAACTGTGTAAACTCCAAGTCTTGTTTTTGGCTCACCTAGAGATTCTTTAAGCTACGCAATACACTTTCAATATGCTATCTACAGCTAAAATCCCTGATACTTCAGATTTTTATTTTAGACATTTTTTTCCTTAAATAAGCTTATGAGGAAGCAATCAAGAAAGGAACACACGTAGAATATAAGGTTTTCAAACAAACACATCCATTTTCATGAGTGGAGATTATTTTTACCTTTACCACAAAAAAAAAAACACGTTATTTTGTCACCTTTGAATGAAGCACACAATTATTCTATGTTTATCATTCTGCAACTTCCATCATTCATACTTCTCAGAAAATACATACACATATTATAGGTTTTAACTAATCATTGTTTTCCAGCATGTATTTTATGTTTTAACATTCTTTCATTCATGAAATCATGTAAAAAATCATGCATAAAGAGTTTTCAGAAATTCTCTGTCATATTCTGTCAAATTCACGTTCATGTCCTTTGACTACCTGGTGCTATTAAAATGTGGGCACTTCAGCTTGAAAAATCTCAGTGACTTAACAACAGCAACAACAAAAGACTGCTAATTAAAAGACATTGTGTTCTATTTATGACATTAAGGTTTAAAAAAATATATGGATTGTTTCCTTTGCTGTGCAGAAGCTTTTTATCTTCATAAGGTCCCAGTAATTCACTTTTGCTTTTAATTCCCTTGCCTTTGGGGATGTGTCGAGGAAGAGATTGCTACGGCTGAGGTCAGAGAGGTCTTTTCCTGCTTTCTCCTCTAAGGTTTTGATGGTTTCCTGTCTCACATTTAGGTCCTTTATCCATTTTGAGTTTATTTTTGTGAATGGTGTGAGAAAGTGGTCTAGTTTCAACCTTCTGCATGTTGCTGTCCAGTTCTCCCAGCACCATTTGTTAAAGAGGCTGTCTTTTTTCCATTGGATGTTCTTTCCTGCTTTGTCAAAGATGAGTTGGCCATACGTTTGTGGGTCTCGTTCTGGGGTTTCTATTCTATTCCATTGGTCTATGTGTCTGTTTTTGTGCCAATACCATGCTGTCTTGATGATGACAGCTTTGTAGTAGAGGCTAAAGTCTGGGATGGTCATGCCTCCTGCTTTGGTCTTCTTCAAAATTCCTTTGGCTATTCGGGGCCTTTTGTGGTTCCATATGAATTTTAGGATTGCTTGTTCTAGTTTCGAGAAGAATGCTGGTGCAATTTTGATTGGGATTGCATTGAATGTGTAGATAGCTTTGGGTAGTATTGACATTTTGACAATATTTATTTTTCCAATCCATGAGCAGGGAATGTCTTTCCATTTCTTTAAATCTTCTTCAATTTCCTTCATAAGCTTTCTATAGTTTTCAGCATACAGATCTTTTACATCTTTGGTTAGATTTATTCCTAGGTATTTTATGCTTCTTGGTGCAATTGTGAATGGGATCAGTTTCTTTATTTGTCTTTATGTTGCTTCATTGTTAGTGTATAAGAATGCAACTGATTTCTGTACATTGATTTTGTATCCTGCAACTTTGCTGAATTCATGTATCAGTTCTAGCAGACTTTTGGTGGAGTCTATCGGATTTTCCATGTATAATATCATGTCATCTGCAAAAAGCGAAAGCTTGACTTCATCTTTGCCAATTTTGATGCCTTTGATTTCCTTTTGTTGTCTGATTGCTGATGCTAGAACTTCCAGCACTATGTTAAAAAAATATATATGGAAATGAAAAATAAGGACAATTGAGAGAGTTTTAAAACTACCTAAGAAGGGATGTATTTGATTTCTTTATTTCCTCTTGACTTTCCTAGCCTCAGTTACCAGTCTACAGAATTGCTTTTTTGGGAGTTCACCCATCCTTGTGTATTCTCCGGAATTGTACTGCGTCTGTTTCTGTACATCTTGTGTTTCATGTGTTAAACTAGGCATTTGTTCTGCACCCTCATACTCCTGAAGTCACATGGTTACCATTTTTTTTACAACATCCATTTTAGAACATCCGTTCTCTTTATATTCCATGATTCCTGGTTCACTCCACATTCAGACCAGCTCTCTTCAGCCTTCACTTTTGAAAAATAGCTTCTGGAAGAAAGTGACTTGAGGGCAGTAAGTGGCTTAGAATTAATCCTGAGTTAAATTTGAACTGGACCTCTGATTTCCTGGATTCCAATCCTTTTTTTAGGAAATTCAATTAACCCAACCTTCAGAACCTAATTATATTCATTGTTTCAAATTAAAACTCACTTTTATCCTCTCATTCATTAAACATTTGCTAAATTTCTGTAATTGAATGTCTTCACAAATCCAAAGAAATATGCTGTCAGAAATGCTTTGTCTTCTACATAAATTTCAAGTTTATACAACTCATAATGTTTTTCAATATGCTTTTGTTGTCTTATGTCTCTCCTTTAGTTCATTAATACTTATGGGTAATCATTGTATCACTCTATCACTCCAGAGCACATTTCAAACTGTCATACATCACAACTTCCCTATTAAAGCTTATTAACCCTCTGTGAATAAGTGAATTCGATAACACTTCTCCCCCCAAATGCTAATGTCCAGACGGTAGATTCAACATTTTTAAGTTCGAAAGCAATGGAGAGACTAAGCCAGTCATCTCAGATAACAAAAAGGGAAATGACACTAAAATGAATAAAAATTTAAAAAAAGAAGAAAATCTGGTCAAAGGTACAGTAATACTTATAGATGGCAGACTAGACGAGGACAAAGTAGCCCAATATTCTCACTATCTAAACTATACTTCTGATTCTATGGTCACTCTTGCCACTTCTACTACTACCAACATTATAATTTATAACAATGTTTTAAATTTAAAAGAAATAATTTATTATATTTTTGGTTTCCTTTAAGTATACAACATCACCATTCTTTGTGTATTATCAATCTATCTATCATCCATCCATCCATCCATCTATCTATCATCTATCTCTCTGTACATAAGTTCCAAGTATAAGCAACCATATTTTTTTAATTTATTTCAGAACAAAGTAACTTTACATTAATTGAAACTTAAGGAATGTTAAAATATATTTTTTAGCAGCAAAAGAATGTAAGTGTTAAAAAAGGAAAATGGCTGGGTGGTTTTGAGATAGATGAGAACACAGAGAAGCCAATGTGCTTTAAAATGGAGTATATAGGGGCACCTGGGTGGCTCAGTCAGTTGAGTGTCTGACTTCAGCTCAGGTCATGATCTTGCAGTTTGTGAGTTCGAGCCCCGCATCGGGCTCTGTGCTGACAGCTCAGAGCCTGGAGCCTGCTTCAGATTCTGTGTTTCCCTCTCTCTCTCCCTGCCCCTGCCCCACTCGTGCTCTGTCTCTCAAGAACAAATAAACATTAAAAAATAATAAAATAAAATAAAATGGAGTATATAAAGGACTAAAACTTTTGCAGCCTTCTTTTAAGTGTCTGCCACAAATAGAAGACAGTGTCAGTTAAAAATATTCATTTAAACATCACCGACCTTTAGATACTTTGGGATCTGTCAAATGACGTTCAGAGCAGCAAATGAGAGAATGGTATTCAATGATTTAATATATATTCAAATGAGCATTATAATAGGAGATAAGTTTCTGAAAGGGGTATATAATACTTCAAGAAATATTGGTAGAAGATTAGGATAACTTCAATTGTGTGAGTATAAGAGACTAAGAGAGTCTTTTTGGTGAGTTCTGATTATACTCTTTTGCTTTAAAAAAAATTCCTGTAATGTCAAAGAAACTTGACTAGGCTAACCTTTTCAGAATTAGAGAATTCTGACTTGCCCTGAACTGCTGATCTTTAGCCAAGTGTCTAGGGAATAAAGAGCCATTCTTTAATTTCCCAATAAGTACGTGTATGTCACCTACACAGGACCAGGTGTCTTTTATCTTATTTCTCCACCTAGGTCATAAAAAAGACTTTGTTGGTGGTGGTGGTTTTCATCTGCTATGTGTCATGTGCCTCAGTGCTGTATATTAAAATCAAAATCACCACGATGTAATATATTGAAATGTGTGTGTGTGTGTGTGTGTGTGTGAAATTGCTTGGCTATCATTAAATAATTTGATCTAATTGACATTTATTAAATACCCCATCCAACAATACCAAAATATACATTATTCTCAAAGCATATTGAACATTCATGAAGATATGATATACTTTGGGTCTAAAAGTAAACTTTAACATATTTAAAATGATAGAGATCAAATAACATATGTTCAAAACCACAGTGGATTTAAACTAGAAGTAAATAAATAGAAACAAAGCAGGATAATCCTTATATATTTAGAATTTAATAATGCATACATATAAAAGAAACTCTCAATTAAGGATGCATGAGGATGGAATCCTTGCTTATGGACTGGAAGACAGTATAATTAAGATATCAATTCTTTCAAGTTTAATCTATAAATTGAATGCAATCCTAATCTAAATACAGAAAATAATTTTAGAATTTTGATAATCTGATTCTAAAGTTTATATGAAAACCAAAAGATAAAGAATAGCCAACATGATAGTGAAGACGCATGAAGTTAGAAGACATATATCACATAATTTCAAAATTTATTATAAGGCTGCAGTAATTAAGACAGTGTGGTCATAGTGAAGAACAGGCATGTAGATCAACAGAACTGAAACTGCATAACTCAAGATGTATTATAAGCTTGCAGTAAACAAGATAGCATCGTATTGTGAAAAAATAGGCACACGAATAGCAAAGAAGACAAAACCCAGAAACAGGCTCACACAAATAGAGACAACTGAATTTCACTAAAGACACAAAAGCAATTCCACGGAAAAATAGTAGTCTTTTCAACAAATGGTGCTACTACAAATGGGTATCTATACAGACATTGTTAAGAGAATGACGTCATGACGTGGAAAAAGTATCTGCAAAACACCTATCCGATAAAGGGCTTGTATCCAAAATACGCAAGAGATCTTAAAGCGCAACAGTAAGAAAACCCACAATCCAATGAAAAAATGGGTAAAATATCTGAACAGACAACTCACTAAGGAAGCTATATAGATGACAACTAAGAGTATAGAAGATGCTCTACCTCACTTATTTTTGTTAATTAAAAAAAATTAATGTTTTTTTTTAAATTTTTTTTCAACGTTTATTTATTTTTGGGACAGAGAGAGACAGAGCATGAACGGGGGAGGGGCAGAGAGAGAGGGAGACACAGAATCAGAAACAGGCTCCAGGCTCTGAGCCATCAGCCCAGAGCCCGACGCGGGGCTCGAACTCACGGACCGCGAGATCGTGACCTGGCTGAAGTCGGACGCTTAACCGACTGCGCCACCCAGGCGCCCCAATGTTTATTTATTTTTAAAGAGAGAGAAGGAGCAACAGAGTGCGAGCAAGGGAGGGGTAGAGAGAGAGAGGGAAACAGAATCAGAAGCAGTTTCCAGGCTCCGAGCTTTAATACAGAGCCCGATGCGGGACTCAGACCCATGAACCTAGAGATCATGACCGGAGCTGACGTCAGCACTTAACTGACTGAGTCACCCAGGCACCCCTCTACCTCACTTATTATTAGGGAATAGCATATTTAAAAGGTGAAAGATTTATGCAATCTGAAGAGAAACCAGAGTATTGGGGAATAGCATATTTAAAAAATTTGGAACCACTACATTACCTATTAGAATAGCTACTACAACAATTAAACAACAGCAACAGTGGATAAACCAGTGAAACCTGACAAAACCACATGCTAGTGAGAATGCGCATTGACAGAAACTCTCAATCATTTATGGAGAGAATACACAGCCACTTGGAAGATAGTTCGGCAGTATTGTACAAAGCCAAACATAATTTCACCATGTAGTCCAAAAATCACATTCTAGGTATTTATCCAACTGGTATATAAGCTTAAGACCACACACAAATCTACACACAAATATTTATAGCAGCTTGATTCATACTTTTCCCAGAACTAGAAGCAACCAAGATGTCCTTCAATAGATAGATAACCTAATTAGAGAAAAACATAAAATGGGATACTATTTAGCAATAAAAAGGAAATTTGCTGTCAAGCAATGGAGAGATATGGAGAAACTTTAATAAATATTGCTGAGTAAAAGAATCCATCCTGAAAAGCATATTGTTCCATAGCGTATTATTCCAATTACATGATATTCTAGGAAAAGCAAATCTGTGAAGACAAAAGAGATCAGAGAACGCCAAGCATTGGGAGTGGTTAGGGTGTGAAGGTTTTCTACGTAATGCACAGATAATTTTTAGCATGTGAAAGAATTCTGTGTGACAGTGTAATGATGGCTATGATATTATGCATTTGTCAAAACACATGGAACATCAGCGCACAAAAGGTAAACCTTAATTTATACACATTTAAAAGAATATTTGGGACGTTGGAACTTTCTGATAAGGTATCCACACTATGATAGGAGACTCTAACAATACTAAAAATGTGTGAAACACCTTCACTTAAGTTGGGGGGAAGCAGTGCCAATACAAATCAATTGGGAAATAAATAAAATCTGTAATATTAAAGACAAAAGGAATTTCATGTATTCTAGTTTATAAAATATTTCCAAAGGCTATGTGGACATGGGTTAGTAATTGTGATACTACTATACACATATATTGGAATTAAATTAAGTAAATGGTGGTGGATTGCGGGAGGTAATCCTCTTTGTTTTGTAATTAGATGCTACAGATAAGCAAGGCAATGAAAATAAAATGATCTATGTGGTAATGGATAAGAATTGAAAAAAAAAAGACAAGAATTAGAGATATCACATGTACTCATGTTTCGTTTCATGTGGATGTAGACGATTGCATATAGAAATATTTATAATATGTGCCTGTATATTGGTTGATATGTACACTTATTTCCTTGATCTGTCAGATAAGATGACCTCAGAGAAAACACACCCCCAGCAACAAATGTAACACCCAGATCGTATATTTAAATAACAGTCTCCAATAAAAACAACCAGAAACAACCAAGGCTTTTTGGAGAAATATACTAAGATAAGCTTAAAGCAGAAAGCAAAGAAATGCTAAGAAGAACAAAAACATGCAAAAACTAACAAGCAAACAAAATAACAAAACAAAAACATAACTCACATTGATTAATCTGTGTTGAAGACAAACATGAGTCAACTGAAAGAACTCCTAAATGACAAAGCTGGAATCATTTGAATAGTGTGAAAGGCAGAAAGAAACACACACACACACAGAACAGTAATTTACAGTGAAAAAGCTTGACAAACACTATTTTCAACAGGTATTCAAGGTCAACATCAACAATGATAAACCATGTTAGTATTTACCCTGGATATAATGGGGAAAATGGTATTTGACTTCTGTCTTCTTCTTCCCAAAATTCATAACCCCAATTTAATTATGACAGAAACATCAAAGAAATTCCAATATAAGAGAATCTCAAAAATACCTGATAATTATTTTTCTTTTTTTTTTTTAATTTTTTTTTTCAACGTTTATTTATTTTTGGGACAGAGAGAGACAGAGCATGAACGGGGGAGGGGCAGAGAGAGAGGGAGACACAGAATCGGAAACAGGCTCCAGGCTCTGAGCCATCAAGCCCAGAGCCTGATGCGGGGCTCCAACTCACGGACCGCGAGATCGTGACCTGGCTGAAGTCGGACACTTAACCGACTGCGCCACCTAGGCGCCCCATGATAATTATTTTTCAATATCGTCAAGGTCATCAAAAACCAGGGAAGTCTGAAAAACTGTCACAAGAAAGAAGAGCCTAAGGAGACAGGACAACTAAATGTAAACTGCTATCCTGCATGAAACCCTGGAACAGAAACTAGACCTTACCTTAAAACTAAGGAAATCTAAGCCTAATCTAAATCTACATAATCACTGATGAATTGATACACAAGTTGTTTTTAGTTTTCGTTTTTAAGCTTTTATTTATTTCTCTTTTAAGCTTTTCTTTTTTAAGCTTTTCCAGTTAGAAAACATACAGTGTAATATTAGTTTCAGGTGTACAATATAGTGATTCAACACTTCCATACAGCACGCAGTGCTCATCACAGCAAATGCCCTCCTTAATCCCCATCGTCTATTTCACCCATCACCTTATCCATATCCCGGGGTCGCCATCAGTTTGTTATCTATAGTTAAGAGTCTATTTCTTAGTTTTCCTCTTTTTCTTTCCCCTTCGCTCATTTGTTTTCTCTCTACATCCCACATATGAGTGAAATCAAATGATTTTTGTCATTATGATTTATTTCACTTAACATAATGTTTTCTAGCTACAACCATGTTCTTGCAAATGGCAAGATTTCATTATTTTTTATGGCTAAGTAATATTTCATTGTATATATACATAAAAACTTCTTCCTTAGCCATTCATCAGTTGAAGGACACTTGGACTATTTTTACAATTTGCCTATTATAGATAACGCTGCTATAAATTTCAGGTGCAAGTGTCCCTTTGAATTAGTATTTTTGTATTCTTTGAGTAAATATGTAGTAGTGGAATTGCTGGTTCATAAAGTAGTTCTATTTTTAACTTTTTGAGGAACCTTCATACTGTTCTTCAGAGTGGCTGCACCAGTTTGCATTGCCATGGACAGTGCAGGAGTGTTCTCTTTCCTCCATATCTTTACCAAGATTTGTTTATATTGCTAACGTTACTAAAAGGTGTGAGCATTCTAAAAGGTGTGAGCTGATAGCTCATTGTAGTTTTGGTTTGCATTTCCCTGAGAAGTGATGTTGAGCATCTTTTCATGTGTCTGTTGACCATCTGTATTTCTTCTTCAGAAAAATATTTTTTATGTCTTCTGTCCATTCTTTAATTGGATTATTTATTTTTTCACAGAATGAATTTGAACGTTTTCCTTCCTTTTAATTTTTTTAGAAGAGTTTGAGAAGAATGGGTATTAACTCTTGTTTAAATCTTTAGGAGAATTTGCCTCTGAAGTCATCTTGGTCCTGAACTTTTGTTTCTTGGGAGTTTTTTGATTACTGATTCAATTTCCTTGTTAGTAATAAATCTGTTCAAAATTTCCATTTCTTCCTGATTCATTTTTTTTTTAATTTTTTAAATGTTTATTTATTTTTGAGAGCGAGACAGAGCACAAGCAGGGGAGGAGCAGAGAGAGATGGATTCACAGACTCCGAAGCAGGCTTCAGGCTCTGAGCTGTCAGGACAGAGCCTGACACAGGGCTTGAACCCGTGAATCGTGAGATCATGACCTGAGCCAAAGTCAGACGCCTAACCAACTGAACCACCCAGGCGCCCATTCCTGCTTCGGTTTTGGTAGATTATATGCATCTAAGAATTTACCCATTTCTTACAGGATGTCCAATTTGTTATATAATTTTTCATAATATTCTAATTGTTTGTATTTCTCTGGTGTTGGTTATTTTTCCTCTGTCATTTGTGATTTTGTTTATTTGAATCCCTTCTTTCTCTCTTTTTTATTAGTTTGATTAGAGATTACTTTTTTTAATATTTTTTCAAAGACCCAGCTCCTGTTTCATTGATCTGTTTTATTGTTTTTTAAATTTCTATATCATTTATTTCTGTCCTAATCTTTATTATTTCCTTTCTTCTGCTGGCTTTAGTCTTTGTTTATTGTTCTTTTTCTAGCTCCTTTTTGTGTAATGTTAGGTTGTTTATTTGAGACTTTTCTTGTTTCTTGAAGTAGACCTGTACAGCTATAATCTTCTCTCTTAGGATCACTTTTGCAGCATCCCAAAGGTTTTGGTCTGTTCTGTTTTCACTTTCATTTTCATATATTTCCATGTACTTTTTTATTTCTTCTTTTATTTCCTGGTTGACCCATTTGTTGTTTTGTAGCATGTTATTTAATTTCCATGTATTTGTGGTTTTTCCCAATGTTTTTTTGTGGTTAAAATCTAGATTCATAGTATTGCAGTCAGAAGTGGTGCATGGTATGACGTCAGTCTTCTTATATTTGTTAAAACCTGTTTTTTGGCCCAAGATGTGGTCTATCCTGGAGAAGTTCCATGTGCATTGTAAAAGGATGTGTATTCTGCTGTTTCAGGATGGAATGTTCTGAATACATCTGTTAAGTCCATCTGGTGCAGTGTGTCATTCAAAGTCATTGTTTCCTTGTTGATTTTTCTGCTTGGATGATATGTCCATTTATGTCAGTGAGGTGTTAAAGTCCCCAACTATTATTGTATTAATATCAATGGTTCCTTTAGTTTATTACTGTTTTATATATTTGGGTGCTTCCATGCTAGGTGCATAAATATTTACAATTGTGTTATCTTTTTTTTGGATTGTCCCTTTTATTATTTTATGATGCCCTTCTTTGTCTCTTACTACTTTTTTTGTTTTAAAACCCACATTGTTCTATATATATATTGCAACTCTGGCTTTCCTTTGTCCACCCTCTCACTTTCAATATGAAGGTTTATTTATGCCTAAAATGAGTCTCTTGCAGGAAGCATATAGATAGGTTGTGTTTTTTATCCATTTTATCACCCTATGTCTTTTGATTGAGTGTTCAGTCCATTTACATTCACAGTAATTATTGATAGGTATATTTATTGCAAGTTTTTGCTTGTTTTGCGGTTGTTTATGGATATTTGCTCTGATCCTTTCTTGTCTTTCCCTTCTTTCATGTTTTGCTGATGATCTCTAGTGATATATTCAGATTTCTTTCTCTTTTTCTCTTTGCGTGCTTATTAGTGTTTCCGGTATTCAGTTACCATTAGGTTTGTAAATAACTTCTTCTGCAAATAGTAGTTTATATTAAGTTGATGGCCATTAAGTTTGAACACATTCTTTCCCCCTCTCCTCTCTACATAGTAGGTGTACATTATTATATTTTATATCCTTTTTTGGTGAGTTCCTTGACTGATTTTCCACAGAAATATTCATTTTTACGGCTTTTGTGTTTCCTGCTTTATACTGTCACTTATGGTCTCTCCTTTCCACTCAGAGAATCCCCTTGAATATTTTTTTCAGGGCTGGTTTAGTTGTCACAAACTCTTTAGTTCTTGTTTGTCTGGGAAGCTCTTTATTTCTTCTTCTATTCTGAATGATAACCATGCTGGATAGAGTATTCTTGGCTGCAGATTTTTCCCATTCAGCAGTTTGAATCTATCATGCCATTCTTCTGGCCTGCCAAATTTCTGATGAAAAATCTCCTGGTAGCCTCATGGGTTTTCCCTTGTAAGTGAAGGACTTTCTTTGTCTTGATGGTTTTAAGATTTTTTTCTTCACTGACTGCTATATTTTCCAAATTGAATTATAATATGTCTTGATGTGGGCCTGCTTTTGTTGATTTTGATGGGAGCTCTCTGTGCCTCCTGGATCTGAATATCTGCTACCTTTCTCAGATTAGGGAAGCTTTCAGGTATTATTTCTTCAAATAAATTTTTCCCCTCTTTTTCTTCTGGGACCTCTATAATATTAATGTTATTATGTTTGGTGGAATCAATGAATTCCCTAATTCTATTCTCATTTTGCATAATTCTGCTTTCTCTCTTTTGTTCAGCTTCATTACTTTCTATGACACTGTCTTCTAAGTCTGCTTCTTCTAGCCTGCTGTTCATTGCATCAATAGTGTTTATAATCTCATGTATTGCACTCTTCATCTCTGATCAATTCTTTTTTAACTGTTTTATCTCTGTGGCAAAGGCCTCACTGATGTCTTCTATTCTTTTCTCAAACTCAGTGACTATCTTTACGATTGTTGCCTTAAATTCTCCATCAGGCATGTTACTTATATCCATTTAATTAAGTTAGATCTCTGGCCATGGCCTTCTTATTCTGTCATTTTGGATACATTCCTCCATCTTGGCATTTTGTCTATGTCTGTGCCTTCTTCTCTGTGTTAGAAAAGCCACATGTGTCTTCTGCTCCTGAAAAATGTCTTATGAAAGTAAATGCCTTATGAAGAAGAGGTCATGTAGTGCCCAGGGCCTAGCATTTCAGGGAGTGCCTCCAGTGCCTCTGCTATTGTGTTTTGACTGCTCTATCCTTCATTCCAGTCATCTGCAGAGGCTCTCCTTTTCTACTGTGAGCAGTGTTTAATATTCCCTAGCCTGAATGTGGTGAGTTTTAATTAACTGTGCTCTGTTCTGGTTGTGAAATGAGATGTGTCACCATCTGCTCTGGAACTGACACCCTGTAAAACTCTCAGGAGACATGGTGTAGGCAGGGGGCCTGTGCTGGTCTTCTGGAGGAGAGGTCTGACATGCTGGGACTTAGCCAAGTATGACTGAGGAGGTCAGTTCCACCAGAGTGTAGATTGTGAGGCTTGGTGTAAGCAAGTTAGGCAGCCAATGTCCACACTGTGCTACTTCCTGCAGGTGGCTCTGTGTTTATGCTGAGAGGTGGAGGAAGGAAATGGCACACCTTTGTACTGGAAAAGTGTCTCTACAAATGCTGTGTCTCTGGACGTGCTCAAAGAAGAGCAAATAATCTTCCCACTGTGTGCTCCAGGAGCTCTTCAGATCATTGTTTCCATGCTGGATGCCACCCAGGTTGTATGTCTGCCTTTTCTCCAACAGTAGCATAGTGTCCATTGGGCTGTACTCCAGCCAAGTCCACTGACCTTTAAAACTCCAGGCTTTTGAGCCTTGGTGGTTGCAAGAATTCAGGCAATTCAGCCCCTCCCATTTCCCAAGCCAATGGCTATGAGGAAACGTTCTCCTTGTGCCTTCCCCTGTGAGCTCCTCTCTCACCCTTCTCCATCACCATGCCTCCTACCCTTCCACAGCAGGCAGGATTTGTTTCACCCTTAAACCACATCTTTACACTTTCTGCTTTCTTCAGTACGGCCTCTTCTCTCCCATTAGTGTTTTGTCAGTCTTCAGGTTGATTTCTGGGGAATTTATGATGATTTGATATTTATTTAGTTGTATTTATGGGACAAGGTGAGCCGAGAATCCTCCTACTCTGCTGACATTTCTGTCTCTCCAAATCTGTTTTTAGTTTTCTGATGGAGTAGGATGCTCAACAATAAAAGTTACATTTAAGGTATGATTTCTGAAGCATTTTAATTAACGCAAAATCCCCTCATTATCAAGAAAGGTGACCCATAATAACAAGGGATACTAAAACTTATTAAAAAAAAGCACCATAACTGTTATTACTTGAAGGATTAAATAATAACTTCAAATACACAAACCAGTTGGCTAAGACAAATTCATTCAGATCCACATAGAACATAGTTAACCTTGAATATGTTTCTACCACTTTAATTCTATCTATAAAAAGATCACTTTATCTTAATGCTAACAACTATATAGGAAAACTATCACTTTGTTTCATTTTGTTACACTGTATTCCATGTTACACTCTTAGTACATTATTTTAATTTCACCCCATTTTCATAGTACCACTTGCAAAGGTACTCCTTTAGTGTTTTTTTTTTACATTCTGCTAATGGGATTTGCCAAATAAAAATTTAATACCCAGCTATTCTGTCCAACGCATACAGGTAAACCTCTCTGATTCAGTCTACTAGCCAGCAAATGTATGTAACATTATAATTAAGTATCTGAGAAGAGGCTATGACAGAAGATTATTCCATTTAATAGGAATTTGTTCTGTGTGAAATGAAAAATAACAATGGCCAAATATTTCATGAAATTCTGTAGATTCTGTTTTAGCCAACCTTTCTTAGCTCTTTAATTAGCACTGTGAAATCTCCTCTTATTTCTCCTCACACAAGGAGTGATTAAGAGAAATTGCTGTCCTGAAAGCAATCAGAATAACTAGAAAACCTAAAGACAAGTCAGGTCTATTTGACTGATTAAGAATTGCATATATATGTGCTACATAGGTTTTCTAAATTTTATTGTGAAAGTACACAATTCCAAGAGAAGAGGAAGGAAAAGGAAAGAAAAAAACTTTTCAAGAGACAAAGCAGTCAATGTTAACAAGACACTAATAAAAACATACTGTTTAAAATGTAATTGGAATCCTAGAAGGAAAGGAATACAGAGTAAACTTTTACAGAAAATGTCAAGAAATTTTCCAAACATCATTAAATCAATTAAACAAATATCTTAGAAACACCATGTATTCAAAATAGATTAAAAAACCAACATATACACACATGAACAAACACAAATTCAAATGATATGTCCAGTACAGCAAAGACAAAATTCTGAAAACCAAACACAAAAAATGTTAAAGGCAATCATTGAAAAAAATGTACATTGAGGTGCCTGGGTGGCTCACCTGGTTAAGTATCTGACTCTTGGATTCAGCTCAGGCCATGATCTTACAGTTTATGAGATCGAGTCTCATGTCAGGCTCTGTGCTGACAGCATGGAGCCCACTTGGGATTCTCTTTCTCTCTCTCTCTCTCTCTCTCTGCCACTCTTCTGCTCATCATACAGACACTCTCTCAAAATAAATAAATAAAAAATTTAAAAACGTACATTATTTACAGAGGCATAAGATTATAAAATATGTAAGATTCATTACTAGAGACAATGCAAGCCAGAAGACATTGGAGAGTCATCCCCTATGTAATGAAATAAAGAAGAAAATTCAACTTAGAATATTATACCCAGAGAGACTATCTTTCAGAACTGAAGGTGAAATACAGATTTCTTAAACAAATGAAAGGTGAGACAATATATTACATGCACAGTTGTATTAAAATAAATCTTAAAAAGTTTTATGAAAAAAGGGGTATAAAATCAGATAAAACTTTGGATTTAGACAAAGATATGTGGAGGTCTGGAAATGCTAAAAAAGAAGTTAAAGTTACAAATATATATTTTTACTTATTTCAATAGGTTTAAAATATAATTGAACTTCTAAAATAAAATAATAGCAGTATATTATACACATTTGCTTTCTGTCACAATGGAGTACTTTGCATTTTTTGTTTTATATAAATAGAATTGTCAAGTGAATTCTCTTATATGCCTGTTTTTTTCACTCAGCATAATAAAGATGGAATTTATATATGTATCATATTTATATTTTTATTGCTGAGTAGTATTGTATTATATGACTATGCTACAATTTTTTAATCTACTTATCTGTTAATAGATTATTACATGATTCTGGCTATTACAAATAAAGTTTCCAAGAACATTTCTATACAAGTCTTTATATACGCAGATAAATAGCTTTTACTCTCTTGAAAAAATATCTAAGAGTGGACTGACAGTATGGTATGGTAAACACAAAAACAAGCAGTTTTCCAAAGTGGAGGTGCCATTTTACATTTTCTTTCTCTTTGTGGGGGAGAGGGGTTGCTATTTATTTATGGTAAATATTCCACATCCATTATCCTCTCCAGTCAGAAGTTCACTGAAACATTGCCCAAGGCCTTTGCCAGTCCGAGGATGGAGTCATGTGACCCATCCATCCTGCAAATGGATGCACAGATATCGTTGGTTTTAAATTAGCTGTTGAACTTGCCTGTCACCTTGTCAATCTTGATCACATTCATCTGGATGGACGCGTCGTCCTTGGTGACGATGACGCGGTTCTGAAAGAGCATTTAGGGGGCAGGTACCCCTCCGGGAACTCACAGGCAATATTCTGCATGCACAGGGCACACCTCCTGCCACAGCCTCCAATGGCAGTGCAGAGAGGCTATTTTACATTCTCACCAATAGCGTCTTTCAGTTCCTCCATATCCTTGCCAACCCTTGTTATGATGGCTTTTTTTTTTCTTTTTCTCTTTTTCTTTTTCTTTTTTTTTTAATTAAGCCGTTACAATATGAGTGGAGTGACATCTTATTGTGGTTTTGCTTTGGGTTTCCTTACTGATCAATGACTTTGAGCATATATAAAACATACATTTATTGGAAATAATATATATGTTTACTGAAATCATATACTTATTGGAAATCTATGCCTTCTTTGAAGTAGCTGTTTAAGTATTTCCAGTATTTTTTTCTTAGTGACTTTTGAGAGTGATTGTGGAACTTGTCCACAAGTCTGTTAGCCAATACATGATTTACAAAAATACTCTCCCAGTTTGTATTATGTGTTTTCATTCTCTTAAGAGTGACTTTTGAAAAGCAAAGCTTTTATTTTTCACAAAGTCCAATATATCAAATTCTCTTCTATGGAATATGCTTTTGTTGCAATATCTAAGAAATATTTGCTTAACCAAGTGTCACAAAGATTTTCTCTTAAGATCTCTTGAGAAACTTTCATAATTTTAGGATTTTCATTTTTATATATGATCCAATTTGAATTAATTTTTGCATATAGCATAAAACATGTATCAAAGTATTTTAAATATAGCGATAGGGTAATTTCAGTAACATCCATCAAAAAGATTCATTTTCTCCTGAGTATACTTTGCACATTTGCTAAAATCAGTTGTCAATATACATGTAAGTCTAATCCTGCACTCTCTATTTTATTCTATAGATCATTTACCTTGACTTCACCTCCATACTTTTTGATAAGTATAGTTTTATAATGAGTCTTAAAAGTAGGTTGTGCTTATCATTGCTTTTCAGACTTTTGGTTAATCTAGTACTTTGCATTTCTATTTGATTTTTATACTCATTTGTTAATTCTACAGGGGAAAACACCTGTTTGATCTTTGATTGGGAATGCATTATATCTACACTTTGAGAAATTTTACATCTTACATATATTGATAGTCAACCCACAAAGTATATTCCTGCTTTTATTGAGATCTTTAGTGACTTTCAACGTTTGTAATTTTTAGTGTACAAATCTGACCATTTTTGTCAGATTTTGTGTACTTTTGATGCTATTATAAATTGCTTTTATTGCTTCAATTTCTTGAGAGTATATAGAAATGTAGCAAATTTTTGTCAGTTGTCTTCTAAAACCTTACTCACCACAATAATTCTAGTATGTTATTTTAGTTTTCATTACATTGTCTACATAGCCAATCATGTCAACATCTCATGTTAAACAAGAGTTTTATGTCTTTGTTACCAATCTGAATTCTATTTTTCTTTGTCTTATTGCACTGGCTATAATCTACTACAGTGTTGAAGTAAAAGTAGTAAGATATTCTTGTCTTGTTCTGATAATGACCATTTAACATTGAGTATGATGTCAGCTGTAGGTTTTACATAAATGACCTTTATCAGGTTGAGAAAGTTTCTTTCAGTTCTCGGCTTGTTGAAAGTTTTTCTCAGGAATGAACACTGAATTTTGTAAAATACCTTTTCTATTGAGATAATCACAAGATTTGTCTTCTTATACCTGTTACGATGGAAAATTATTCTGATCCTTCTTGAAGTTAAACCAACATATATTGAATGATTTGTTCATAACAACAATAACAAAAATAATGTAGTTTCTTCACTGATAAGTATGATCTCCTCTGCCTAAGATTGGGAGTTAGGGTTTTAGCGTTAGAGAAGATTATAGGACCCAAAATGTCAATGCTCACTAACCTACGGTTTTTTTAGGAAAAAGATACAGGATAGGAACAGTGTTAAGAATAAGTATTTTGACCGATGATTATAACACATACTCAAGTTTTCATTTTTCTTGCTTTATAAGAGCTATGATGGTCATTGTGATTATTCTGACCTGATCAGAAACTGCCACGGTGGTCTTATAACACAGAGGAACCAGGAAGCTTAAATTAGAGTCTCAGCTGGGGGTTCTTATACCTGGCTAGGAATGTAGGCATATTTCTTGCTATGTAAAGAGTGCCACGGAAGAGTCCTCTGGGATTCTCAGAAGGTATAAATTATCAGTCTAACTGATATTAATAATCACCACTGCCAAGCTTAAACAACCCGTCCTCAAATTTGTATTAACTCTTTGTATTAACCAGTGCATTTCATAATTTAAGCAGGAGCCAGTGCCCTTTAGATACTTAAGTCGCTCAGGTCAATTCCAGGCCAACACAATTAACTCCTCATAAACCTCCCTACCCCTCAGAAAAATCCACAAAAGTTTCTCTGTTGTTAATACCCTTTTCTTTATTAGTCATCAAAATTAATGTGACTTATAATTAGGCATTCATTTGCTGAACTGAAAGGATATTCTTCTAATTTTTTTGATCCTCTAACAGCAGAACTTGAAACAAGGACTTGAGTGCAGATATTTTGGGGGAGGATGAAGCCCAGAATAGAGATATAATAGAACAAAGTAAGCAATTCAGAGAATAAAGAAAATTCTGTATCAGGATGTATTATATATGTCACATTAGTAAAAAACAGATGCACAGTTCTACTAGCAGCCCTTGATAACTGTTTAAAAAGCCTGCTTGAATTGACTTCCTAACAGATGAAAGGCTAGAGCATTTATCTATCAGCTGCTTTCTTCTACTGGCAGAGGATGGCCTCCAAGGTCTTCAACTCTATTCTGACCTTCTTAACAGCATGTGCTCAAAGGCCAAGATATAGTGGTATTGGAAAAGCCATTGGGGAACAAAAGTGGCAAGATGTTAAGTGTAGGAATGGGGAGTGTCAGCACCAGGTAAGTCTGTTCTCACCAGAACTCTCTACTACAACTTATATTAACTGAGGCTAATATCAGAGGCAAGGTAAGGAGATGCATCATAGAAGGCAAGAGATGTGTGCATATTTATTTGTTTATTGTCTTTTTTATCTGCTAGACAGCAAGCCATACATTCTGTGCGTGGCTAAGAGCTGTGACAATTTTATATACAATGCTGTACGATCTCTTAGCTTAGAGCCTAGTGTGTAATCAACACTTCATAGATATTTATCAGAAGGAAGGAAGAGAGGAAGAAAAGGAAAGAAGGTAAGTTGGCATAAGTCCAGTTTCCATGCAAAGGTACACATGAGGAATACAGGGTGGCTGGTGTGGCACTAGTGGTTGCAACGATTGCAGAGTTAGAAACTATAGTAGAATGAAAAAAAAAGTGTATAATAATCCCCATTAAGATTCCCAAGTTGAAAAGTCATCTACTTTACAGTTTTGGTTCAAGTCTACTCTGGGTACTTAATTATTCTACTATCAATATCAATTAGCAGTATATTTCAAAATGAATCTATCATTTGTATTCACTCTTCTGGAACTTTCTAGAGCTGAGATCACTTGAAAAAAGATCAACACAATTTGCTATTTCCTTTTATTTATAGGATGCTCACTGAAATCCTTTCTGACAACTAACTGTCAGATTTTCTACTGCTTTATCAGGAAAGTGATAGGTAGCCTTACAGCCCTTGGGAATGTACGTATCGAGTCAGAAATCAACTCTTGTATCGAGTCACAGTATACAACATAAACAGATGATTCTATATTCCCAAAGAAGTGTTTTCATGCATTTATTTATTTTGGTGTTCACACACACTTCATGACTGATAGATTAGTCACTGAAAGCTTCTTGAAAAAGATTGGAATCACTCACAATGACTTGAATGAAAAGAAGATGCTATGTTTACATTGGATCTGTTTTTGTTTGCTTAGGGGATAAATAGTACCATTTTTTTCTTTTTTTTTCTTTTCCCTTCTTTTCTTTCTTTCTTTTTTTTTATTTGCTTTCAATAGTCTCATTGTAGATTTTTGAGCTCACACTTAGAAATTTTTGGAAATGGTTACAATTAAATACCAAAAAAAAAAAAAAAAAGCAAAGAAAGTATTACTTTTAGATGGTTCTACTGTTTCTCAGGTTTCATTTTTATTTCCTGAGCATTTTATCAAAAATAAGAAAGGTAAATAATGGTAAGTTAATAATAAGTGATAAAGGTTAGTAGGTATTAAAATTAAATTAGTCACAAATAGCACTCAAGACAAGAATTAGATTTTAACAAACTAGTATTAATGTGAATTTTCCAGGTAGTCCTTATTTAAAGAAAATGTATTTTATATTGCATGTAACATTTCGTAGCATAGAAGAGTCCAAATGAGAACTTGTGTTTAAGATTATATTAAAGTTCCAGTTAAAAATATGTACACGTATGTTGCAAAACCTAAGTAATTCAGTGAAAATTGAATATTGGAACACCCTTAAGTGAATTAGTGAATGGATGGATGGATGGGAGAATAAATGTATGAATGAATAAAGAATGAATGAATATGTACCCAACTAAATAAATACTGTTATGCTGCTTTCAAATATCTAAATGAATTACCCTCCCTCCCAAAAGAGAGACATGATTGCCTCCAAAAGTCATAACTTTAAAAGTGGGTGAAATTCATTTTTTAAAACCATTTTATTTTGAAATAAATTTAAACTAAAAGAACAGTTGCAAAAATAGTATACAGATTTCCCTTGTCCCCTCCACTCAGTTTGCCCTAATTTTAACATTTTACATACCCATTACTGAAACTAAGAAATTAGTTTTTAAACTATTTAAGTTACTCCTATTTCACCCCTATCATTTTTTCATTCTGGCATCCAATTCAGTGCTCACATTTCATTTATCATTCATTTTTTTCTTTTTCCAACCTATGACAGACCTTGTCTTCCCTTGTTTTCTTGATGTTGACAATTTTGAAAAATACTGATTTAGAATTTTTTAGACGCCCTCAATTTGTGGAGGAATTTTTTTTAGTGTCTGATATCAAGGGGAATATTATATTTATATGTATTAAAAAGGAAACAGATAACAACTCTGCAGTGTCTGCCATATTTCTTCAATATAAATATTATCCTGTTTCCATTCTAATAAAAATATATTGAGGAAAACATCTTTTAAGTCTATGAAAATATTGTTTCTCCTTATACTCTCACCCACAAGGATTAGTATGGTCTGTGAACCTAGCCTGCAGTGATTACCACCGTGTATTTTTCTATTTCATTATTTTTATATTTACTAATTGGGATTTCCTGCAAAGAAGTATTAGCTTCCTCTCTACTTTACCCATTGATTCAATCATTTATTTATATCAGTGTGTGTTCATGCATGTTTATTTTATTATTTAGGTTATAATCCAATATTGTCATTTACTTTCTGCTTAAACTATTCCAACTTTGGCCAGTGGGGGTGTTTTCAGTCCCCGGCAATCAACATTCTATTTGGTGTTTCCATGAATTTGACCTCTGTAGATATCTCATGTAAGTTGGATTACACCATATTTGTTCTTTTGTGTCTGGTTTATCTCACTTAGCACAATGTCTTCAAGTTTCAACCATGTTGTAGCCTGTGTCAGAATGTGGCTCAGGAGTCATTTTTCATGTTTTATGTGATTAACATTCTTATAAAATTTTGTTTTCTTATGATATTGGGATATCACTTATTATTATAATGAGATGATTTTATGTTTATATTAAAATATGTATTCTTTTATACTCTTAAGAGTATAAGAAATACTCTGATACTAGTATTTATAAATATTGAAATTTGTAATTTGCAAAGTGGGAGAACTATTTAAGAAAGCATGGCTTGAAACTTTTGCTTCCATCAGAACACATAAGTATGCAGGGCATTGTCACTCTAACAACAAAAATGAGAACAATAAAGATAATTTACACATAGAAACATTTTAAGCCCAACTGAGATCTTAGGCTCCAAAGTGATAAATTACCCGAAATCCAAAATATGACAAATTCTTTCTGGCCAAGATGTAACACATAACTGTTTCAGCTTTGGCAGTGCAGTGGATGGGGAGGGAAGTCACCATACATAGGAGAGAAAGAAGCAGATCAACATTAACAAGTTTTTCCAACTTTGAAGTACAGGGTTGAATTGCAGTTTAGACTCTAGGAGTCCCAGACATGTGGTAAATCCGCATCCAATTGCTCTATTCCAAAGATCCTTTGCAGAATGCTCACGAGGGAGATTAGGAATTAGGTATAAAAACTCACAAACTGACTTCACTTCTATGAGGACTTTAAGAGACAAAACAGATGAACATAAGGGAAGGGAAACAAAAATAATATAAAAACAGGGAGGGGGAAAAAAAACAAAAGAGACTCATAAATATGGAGAACATACAGAGGGTTGCTGGAGGGGTTGTGGGAGGGGGGATGGGCTAAATGGGTAAGGGGCAGTAAGGAATCTACTCCTGAAATCATTGTTTCACTATAGGCTAACTAATTTGGATGTAAATTTTTTAAAAAAATTAAAAAAATAAAGTTAAATTATAAAGAAAAAACCTCACAAACTGGGATGGGCCCTCTGACACACAGTCATATCAGTCATTCTGTATTCTGAGGGTGGAATAGAGAAATAAAGAATAAAGTAAGTCCCGCCCGTACTACACATACTACAGTGAGTAAGAGGCAGTAAACATCCACCCTTATGGGAAAGACAGTGTACCTAATATCCTGACTGGAATACTGATCCACTTTTGATTGTAAGTAACATGATCTGTTTCTTTTGAGATCTGATGTTGGAATACAATGCAAAAGTCTTAATCTCAGCGTGCCTCTTGAAAACCTCACTGCTTTGGTACCACTCTTGCTAAAAGATTCTACTTGGATTGGCTCATAAAATTATACAGGGAAGTTCATTACAACTCCTCTCTCCTCTTTGTGATCAGGTTTGGATCTGGCTCAGTACACTAGTAAATCCCCATTACATAGTGTCTCTGTAAAAAGAAAATTATCCATAAGCACAACACTGTTCTCGGGTGCACTGCACAAATGAGCATTTTTTCTGCTGTGTACCTCAGTTACGTGGGCATGAAATAAAGATGTAGCCCGATTGCTCGGCATAATAGTAGGACAGGGAGAAGAGAAAAGGAAGCAACAAATGTGAGTTTAATAAAGATGGCTTAGCCTTTTTGATGTATGATCTGACCCATCCAAATGCCCCCCCCCAAATATTGAGTAAATCTAAAAAGAAATGAATGTTTTGTGTGAATATGTTTTGATTGAGAGAACGAAAGAAGGCCACTAAAATTTATGTGACTCTCAACACGGAGCAGAACAAAGGTGATGGTTAAAGAAGTTACCACCCAAGAAGGAGAGAAGGCCAGAAGAATGAAAGCACTGAAAAAATTAGCACAAATCTTCAGGGGAGATTTGGATTTTTCTAGGCCATGAAATTGGTTGGGGGATTCAAGATTTTCTCTGGATCTCATATGCAACTAGTCTCCTGGTGCCAGCTTGGTTCTGCTTGCCTGTACAATTTCCCTTGCTCGTGCTAACGAAGGTTGAGAATCCTGTGCTATCAGTAACCTAGCCACACTCCATCCACACAATATTCTATTCTGTCATACATGTTGGTTTAAATGTAAATATATAATTTGGGGGGGTAAGAACATAAGCCCATGGTTAACGGATTTAGGCCAAATTTGATCATAAAATACCCCCCAATGCTAGAAATAAGTAGAAGTGCAAAGTGTGAGTGAAGGCCAAAATTTGAACACCTTATATTTAGTAGACTAGAGTGACAACAATAACTATGGAAATATATGGATGAGAAATACTTATGATTAAATATCTAGATGATTAGGTTTCAAAAGATATTTATTTGACATGGAATTGGGGCTCGAATACCTTAAGAAGAAAAAAAAAATATATATATATAGGCTTGAGATCACTAAAGTTAAGATTAAGGGGGAAATGCAGGAATAATACAGTTCTTAATAATAATAATCTAAGCCAGGTCTGATCTGGACAGTAACACTGAATAGATAGCAACTTTCTTTTTCTTTACTTTTAATTGGTGAATACTTTGCAGCCTGACATATTTTTAGTGTGCATATCTCTTATGTATTGCAGAACAGATAACAAGGATTGACAAGTTAAACTGAGGATCAATTTCTTTTATATTTTGCACTACAGCCAAAATATAATCATTTTACCATCTTAAATCAGCCTTTGCTTCTCTTACAGACACACCTCCCCCAGGAGATCTTGAAAAACTTAAAAGCAAAATGATCAAATATGAAAACATATTATATATAGCCTACCTCAGCAATCACCTTTTGTGGCAAAAGAAACTAAGACAATGGAAAATTAAAATGATATGCTAGTGAAAAAACAAATGAGACCACAGTATATATTTGCCTGTTCCCGACGTATGTGGTCACTAATGCCATGCAAATAAACCCTAGCAAAAATATTTTAATATCCTCAAATTTTATACTGTTAAAAACTCAAAAATAGTTTTCAATACTATATCGATATCAAGTTTTCTATGAATGGAATTAAGCAGCATATCACTAAATGTAATTTGTAAACTTCCTACTGTGAGAGTACACCTGACGTATTGTGAGAATTATATTTTTGATTTCCATTTATGAAGAATTTGGGCACATTTATCCAATTTAATATTATAATAGCTTATTTACCACTATCCAAGGGTCAATTCATTAATTACTCAGGGGAAAAAGATTAAACTATTATTTTTTCTGCACCTCTTACCAGATAACTAGAGAAAATGTTCTCAGCAAATCTTCTCTGCAGGTTTTGAATTTGGAGCAATGCAATTGCAAATCTCCTTTTTATTTCCTTCTTCCCAACAAAACTCATAACAAATAAACAAATACATATGGAGTAACACAAAGAAAAAGAAATACCTGATAGCCTACGTGTGTGTGTGTGTGTGTGTGTGTGTGTGTGTGCCCGCGTGTGTGTGTTTCTTCCTATTTTTACTTGCTATCTAGGTCTAGTCAGGCCAATAAATGGGGTAGGAGATGAGCTTCAATCTCTAAAGATAAGATTTCCATAATAAATTACTGATTTAACAAGGCAGAAGACATAAAGCGTGATCAAAAAAGATCTGCACATTGACCCTTGTGATTACAGTGTAATTACAGTGATGTTTTGTTGGGAATACCTAATCTATCAACATGTCAACTTGCTACACCAAAAGGCATATCATTAGTTTCCAATTCTTCCAGATATTTCAGAGCTACCCTGGAATTTGAAGCAACATGTCTTGACAAGCTAAGTAATACTGCCTACATTAGTGATAACACATTTTTTCCTTGGGGTAAAGTTCTAGCTTACAAGAACTGATAAAAGGAAATTATGACCTTCAGCCCTAAAATATGTATCCATTCTTGAAAAATAAAATTACGCAAATATTGATATTACAGTATGACCCTAAACCCTTTAGATATTATGTGCTATAAATAGAAATGAATACAGTAGTCTGAAAAATAATAATAAATGCAACAAAAGCAAAAATAGTAACAAAAATAAACTATAAAGTAATTCCACATTAACTCAATTTTAAAATAAAATCAAGAGCAAAGGAGTCTTATTTAGTTGTACCTGCATGAAAAACCTTATTGTATCATATATTCTCCATAAATGTTTATTAAATAAAATAAATCTGTTGTATGTCTCTATCACTAAGATTGATATGAGATAATATTTTCCTTCAAAAGAAACTTCTAGGGGTGCTTCTAGGTGGCTTAGTCAGTTAAGCGACCGACTTCTGCTCAGGTCATGATCTCGCGGTTCGTGGATTTGAGGCCTGCTTTGGGCTCTGTGCTGACAGCTCAGAGCCTGGAGCCTGTTTCAGATTCTGTGTCCCCTTCTCTCTGCCCCTCCCCCATTAACACTCTGTCTCTCTCTCGCTTCAAAAATAAATTAACATTAAAAAAATCATTAAAAGGAATTTCTATTATTAGAGAGAAGCTCATTCCATGTTGTGATGTAAGAAAAAAAAAGCAAAGTACATCTGGATTATATGCTTACTGCTAAGAAACTAAAAATCTCTATGATAATTTTGAAAGGATAAAGAGTAAGCCAATAGGGCCTCCGACTCTTCAAATTGTTACAGTTTGGCATCCAACACTGAAAAATAATTATAACTTACTCAAATAAGTTGAGAATATAAAAAGTTGTAAGAACAGGTTGATAATCAAATAATGAAAAGAAACATAAAAATTCCCAAAAATAGTTTGAATTAAAATTTGACCATATTAAGACAGATTATGTTATAATGATATGTATATGCTATTACGCACAGGCATTTGGTTTCTTTTATTAATTATACATATAGTATATATAACATGCATTTGTATATATAGTATATATGGCATTTTTTCTAGCTAAGTAAAGAGATATGTAAAGGGTAAGAGACCCAACTTGTTGAATGGAAAGGGGAGGATGGGACATAAACTTGAGTTCAGGTTTGTGGGATAGAGCAAACTAGTGAATTAGCCAAATGTACCAAGTTGGAAATGAAATATACAAAGCTAGCTTCTTATATTCTGGGCTAAAAAACCTTTTGCACATTCTGATGCTAAGTAGACATACCGATATGATTAGTAAACTGGGGCCAAACACCCTCTATATGACAGGCAGGAAGATGCGGGCGCCCGGAGATGACTGAAGTCAGGGACTCGGGTCTAAGACAGGAGGCGTGTTGGGGAGAAGCAAACCAAACCGAGTCCTCCCTTCTTCCTAATTGATCCAACAGATCACGGTCTCCTCGGGACGGAGCCGGGAGCACCGACCCGGGTGAAAGTAGACTAGAGTTCCAGGATGGAATAAATGCTCTGGGCTTGAGACATCTCAGTTCCAAATTACAAACAGTGACATTACAAAACAGAATTTCCCTGGCTATTTATTTAAGAATAGCCATCAAACCCTAAATATAAACTAATATGGAAGGCTCAAACAATCCTTTATTTCCCGCAATAGAAATAAATTTAAAATCATTCTAGACTTGCCAACTCAGAATCATTAAGTCAGTGTTCTATTTCTAAACATAGGTATTTCTATATGTCAGTAAGATTTAAATGACTATACAGATAAGAAAGAAAGAAATCAGTCTGCAATAACAGTAGCAGATACAACGTTAATCACACTTTCATATATATTTTTAGTGTTTTAGTACTTCAGAGAGCTCGGACATATGATATTTATGATTTTTGAGAGATTTATTTATGTTTTAAGTCAATGTTTGCTTAAAATTATTTATGAACTTTTACCCATAAAAGAAGTAGCCAAAGAAGAACAAATCCAAAGCTTATAGAAAAAAAAAGGGAATAATAAAGATTAGAGCAAAAGTAAATGAAATAGAAACTTAAAAAAAAAAAAAAAAGGAATAGAAAAGATCAATGAAGCCAGGAGCAGGTTCCTTGAAAAGGTAAACAACATTGACAAACCTGTAGCCAGATTCAACAAGAACAAAAGGGAATAGTCAAGTCAGAAATGGAGGCGATAACAAATGACACTACAGAATACAAAGGATTATAAGAGGATATTTTAAAAATTATATGCCAAGAATTGGACAACCTAGAAGAAATGAATAAATTCCTAGAAACATATAATCTTCTGAAACTAAATCAGGAAAACACAGAAAATTTGAACAGACCAATTACTAGTAATAAAATTTGAATCAACAGTTAAAACAAAACAGAACAAAAAAACCTTCCAACAAACAGAAGAGCTAAGCCAAATGGCTTCATGGACGATTTCTACCAAACATGTAAAAAACAGTTAATGCTTATTACTCGCAAATTATTCCCGGGGCGCCTGGGTGGCGCAGTCGGTTGAGCGTCCGACTTCAGCCAGGTCACGATCTCGCG
Source organism: Prionailurus bengalensis (assembly GCF_016509475.1). Classification (NCBI taxonomy): domain Eukaryota; kingdom Metazoa; phylum Chordata; class Mammalia; order Carnivora; family Felidae; genus Prionailurus; species Prionailurus bengalensis. Next base: position 89,378,511 of record NC_057348.1, on the reverse strand, counting down.
GTCCCTGAGTTCGAGCCCCGTGTCGGGCTCTGGGCTGATGGCTCAGAGCCTGGAGCCTGTTTCCGATTCTGTGCCTCCCTCTCTCTCTGCCCCTCCCCCGTTCATGCTCTGTCTCTCTCTGTCCCCAAAATAAAACAAAACGTTGAAAAAAAAATTAGAAAATAATTATTCCAAGAAAGTAGAAGAGAAAGGTCAGCTTCCAAATTCATTATACAAAGCCCCATAACCCTGATATCAAAACCAGATGAAGACATGAAAAAAAAAAAAAAGAAAGAAAGAACGAAAAGAAAAGAAAACTACAGGCCAGTATCTTTGAGGAACACTGATGCAAAAAATCTCAACAAAATATTAGCAAACTAAATTTAACAATACTTTAAAAAATCAGCATCATCAAGTCAGATTTACTCTAGGAATACAAGGGTGGTTCAGTATTTACAACTCCATCAACCTGATACATCACATTAAGAGAAGAAAGGATAAAAAACATAGGACTATTTAAATAGATACACACACACAAAGCATTCGACAAAATCCAAGACCTGTTCGTGATAAAATTCTCCACAAAGTACAGTTAGAGGGAAGATACTTCAACATAAAAAAAGGTCATATATGAAAAACTCACAGCTAAAATCATCCTTAATAGTGAGAGACTGGGGGCGCCTGGGTGGCTCGGTGGGTTGAGCATCTGACTTCAGCTCAGGTCATGAACTCACGGTTTGTGAGTTTGAGCCCCCCATCGGGCTCTGTGCTGCCAGCTCAGAGCCTGGAGCCTGCTTCGGATTCTGGGTCTCCCCGTCTCTGCCCCTCCCCTCCTCATGCTCTGTCTCTGTCTCTCAATAATAAATAAACGTTAAAAAACTCTTTTAAATAGTGAAAAACTGAAACAAGACAAGGATGTGCACTCTCATCACTTTTATCTCACACAGTACTGGAAGTCCTAGCCATAGCGATCAGACGACAACAACAACAAAAAATAAAAGGCATTCAAAATGGTAAGGAAGGACTTAAACTCTATTTGCAATGACATGGTAGTATATATAGAAAACCCTAAAGACTCTGCCAAAAAATTATTGGAACTAATAAATGAATATGGTAAAGTTGCATGATACAAAATTAATATACTGAAATCTGTTATACTTCTACACACTAAAAACAAAGTAACGGAAAGGGAAAGCAAAACAACATTCGTTTATAATTGCACTTAAATAATAAAATACCTAGGAATAAATTTAACCAAGGAGGTAAAAGACTTGCACTCTAAAAACTATAAGACATCAATGAAACAAACTGAAAGTGATACTAACAAATGGAAAAGTATTCTTGCTCGTGGACTGGAGGAGCAAATATTGTTAACATGTCCATACCACCCAAGCAATCTGCAGATTCAAGGAATCCCTAGCAAAATACCAACAACATTTTTTGAGAGAGAGAGGCAGAGAGAGAGAGAGAGAGAGAGAGAGAGAGAGAGGGAAAGAGAGAGAGAAAATCTTAAGCAGACTCCATGATCAGTAGAGAGCCCAACACAGAGCTTGATCCCACAGTCCTGGGATCATGACCTGAGCTGAAATCAAGAATCAAACACTCAAATGACCGACACAAGCAGGTGCCCCTAGCGACAACATTGTTAACAGAACTAGAATAAATAATCCTAAATTGTATGGAACCACAAAAGATCCTGAAGAGCGCAAGTAATCTTGAGAAAGAAGAACAAAGCAGGAAGTATCACAATTTAAGATTTCAAGATATACTATGGAGCTGTAGTCACCAAAATAATATGGTACTGACAGAAAAATAAGCACATGGATCAGTGGAGTAAGATAGAGAGCCCTGAAATAAACCCACAACTTTATGGCCAATTAATCTAGAACAAGGGACACAAGAACATGAAATGAGAAAAAGACAGTCTTGTTTCCCAACAAATGGTACTGGGAAAACGGAGCAGCTACATGTGAAACAATGAAACCGGTCCACTTCTAACACTCTGCATAAAAATAAACTCAAAATCGAAAAAAGACCTGAATGTGAGACCTGAAGTCATGAAACTCCTAGAAGAAATCATAGGCAGTAATTTCTTTGACATCCACCTTAGCAACATTTTTTTAAGACATGTCTCCTTAGGCAAGGGGAAAAAAAGCAAAATCAAATGAGTGAGACTACACCCAAATTAAAAACTTTTGCACAGCAAAGGAAAACATTGCCAAAATGAAAACAACCTACTGAATGGGAGAAGATATTTTAAAATGATATATTCAATGTGGGGTTAATATCCAAAATATATAAAGAACTTACACAACTCAACCCTAGGAAAATCCTGTTAATAAATGGGCAGAGGAGCTGAATAGACATTTTTCCAAAGAAGACATACAGATGGTCAACAGACCCATGAAAAGCTTCTCAACATCACTTATCATCAGGGAAACAGAAATCAAAACCAAATGAGATACTACTTTTCACCTGTCAGATAGCTAATATGAAAAAGACAAATAACAAATGTTAGCGAGGGTGTGGAGAAAAGGCAGCCCTTGTCCACTGTTGGCGGGAATGTAAACAGGTGCAGCCACTGTGAAAAATAGTACAGTGATTCCTCAAAAACTTGAAAATAGAAATACCATATGATCCAGTAGTTTCCCTGCTGGATATTTATGCAAAGAAAATAAAAACGCTAATTTGAAAAGATTTATGCACCTTATGTTTACTGCAGCATTATTTATAATAGCCAAGACATGGAAGCAACCCAAGGGTCCATGGATAGATGAGTGAATAAAGAAAAAAGTGGTATATATATGTATCGTGGTATTTGTGTGTATATACAATGTACACGCTACATTACTGCCAAATTAGTAGTTTTAGCTTTTTCTCTCACTATTTATTTATACTACTTATTAAAAAGTCATTTTTTGTTGTTGTTGGCTTGGGTGTAAAACGAGATTCAGGTTTTCAGATTTGATTTATTTTCAGTGTCATGTTTCATTCTCACACGACGGTGTGATTGACACTTCATCCTCGACAAAGGAGTCTGAGATACAAAAGCCAACATGATATACAAGCCTTGTGGCATCCATAATTTTGATATCATTCCCTCTGCTTCTTCTGAAAATTTCCAGAGGAAAAACTGTTAACATGACAGTGATAAATCAATAAATCATTTGGACCCACTTTATATTTTTGCTATTTTTATGTACAGTTTTTTTAAAAAAAAATTATTTTGTGAGATACAGATTTACTGGTAAAATAATTATTTATCAATCTTTTGACCCTATTTAAGGTTGATCATCTCTGGAGCTCACCAAGTCCTTTGATATTTTTGGATTCTCTTCTCTCCCTCTCCCTCTGCCCCTTCCCCACTCATGCTCTTTCTCAAAATATATAAATAAACTTTAAAAAAAATCCGATCTGTCTATATTCACTATAGCTACGGGTATTGGACTCTAGGTCATAACCCAAGTTGTCTGAGTTTCAGTGTTAATAATTTACACTAAGTAGGCCAATACTATTTGGACTATTTTATTCAAAGCAGTTTCTACAGTGAGATTCATGACTGTTTCAACTTTCTAACATTGTATTTATTTTCAGTCTCAGTAACATTAATGGAGTTCATTGCTTTTAATGATGTGAGGGAAATTAATTAAGCAATTTATGTTAGTCGGACATAGAAAATAACCTCATTAAGAAAATGCCGCAGGGTAAATATGGCACAATATAAGGTGAAGACTATCTAAGGATAGAAATGTTGCTTAATACACTCTTGAAGACTGACTGTAAGCTACACAACGCATCATTTCACCATAGCCAAGGAGAAATCAATATCATATTTTTCAAACTGTATTGAAGAAATACTACAGAGTTATACTAAGATGTATCTCTTTCGATATTTCAAATAATTTTTGGATCATCACAAAATCTATAGACTCATTCGAGAGTCTGCCAAGTTTCAGCTATGGCTAATGTTTAAAAGTTCTATAAAGATGGATAAGAAGAGATGTTTGTTAGTGGATAAGAAGAGATGTATGTCAATGGTTGTTAGCTTTTGATATTGACAAATTTCTTGTTACTTTAGGATGGGAAAAAAAAAAGCTCAAAGATCCTCCTGGGTAATATCACCTCACAAAGTACAATAATAAAGACTAGATTATAATATTGGGTATTGTTTGACAATTTTAATACACTTGCTACTACATATTGTCTGCCTTACAGAATTATCTTACCACTTCTTACCCAGAGAAATTAAATATTTCATTTAATCTTATATAACATGTTAAACAATACGCTTACCTGCTCTTCTCTCCCTTATAGTAAGCATGTCAATCCATTTATTTGACAGATACCTCAAAATATATTTAAAATGCTTCTTCAGGATATGATTAAGATGATGAAAATAATGATAATAATCTTACTCTCTTGAAATATCCTACATGAGGACGAGTTCTGCATTCGGTGTGATGGTTAAAACTTGTGAGCAGTTTAAATTATCCTTTTAATATATTTTAGTCAAGCAATTAAGTCAATGTGTTTTGTGTTAACCTTTATAGTAATACGATTATAATGATAACATACCTCAATGTTTATTAAGTACTAGACTTTATCTTAAGAACTTTTTGTACACTTTATGCATATTACTTAACCCCCACTATAACTTAGTACTTTGCTACTATTATGTGTATTCATATTTTATAAATCTAATTGTCTAGATATAAAGGAGAATGTAAATAACAGAAAATAACTACATGTAACTCTATGTATAATCACAAACGTTATATCATAAGTCTCATTCTTTATCTTAAGAGTAACTATTCTTTATCCCATGAGTAACAAGAACAATGAAGAGTTTCATCCTGGGTGGATGACAGAGGTCAACTTTTGGAAACATTATGCCTGCCTCCTAAGGGAAGACACATTTTGAGTAGCTCTTTGTCTGAATTGTCTTAGTGGTCCAGGGAGAGGTAGTGGTTATGGGGACTAGAAAGGAAACGAACACTGGTAAGTGAGGGATTCACGGTATGAGGATTCACTAAACGTGTGTGTCTGTGTACTTACACAAGCTTTGAGAATGATAAATGTCAAAAAATGATGCCATAATACCTGGCTTTCTTAACCGAATGGATATGGGGAATATTTATTTAAACACACCACTCTGAAAGGATGCTAGGTTGAGCCTTAGATATGTTGATTCTCAATTATTTTTGAGATATTCAAAAGGGGACACAAAGCAGCTGTTGAATATAGGCCTGCGGGGTGGTCAGCAGATATATAATATTTTACACCACAGAAATTAATTATATCCCTCAGATAGAAAATGTGAAAGATGGGGCGCCTGGGTGGCGCAGTCGGTTAAGCGTCCGACTTCGGCCAGGTCACGATCTCGCGGTCCGTGGGTTCGAGCCCCGCGTCGGGCTCTGGGCTGATGGCTCAGAGCCTGGAGCCTGTTTCCGATTCTGTGTCTCCCTCTCTCTCTGCCCCTTCCCCATTCATGCTCTGTCTCTCTCTCTCCCAAAAATAAATAAACGTTGAAAAAAAAAATAAAAAAAAAAAGAAAATGTGAAAGAGAGGGGGGCCCAAATTAGCTGTGTGGTGCATCAATACCTATAATAAATTGTTGTACTATGGTGAGTGTCAAAAAAGACACTTAGAGGAACTAATAGGAGGAAAACTTGAAATGCTTATTTTCATTAAAATCGAAGGACAACAGCGATTACAAAGGGAAGAAATGGTTACGCAGAGATAACTTGAAATGGAAAAGAAATGCTATTTCCTTGTGAAGAATAAGAACTGCTTGGCTGGAATAACGGGACCAGAAGCTAAACCTCCTTGGGTAGGTGAGGGACAGGACAGGGTGAATGAAGAGACAGATGGTCACTACAGTGAGTGCCTTTTGTAGAAGTTTGGTTTGGAGGAGGAAAGACCTTTACCTTCAGTGGAACGGAGGGTTAGGTGTGAAAATTAGATTTTTTAAGATTAGTAAAAAACAAAGATGAAAATTGTGAATAATACAAGCGCCCCTGAAAATAGAGGGATTGAGGGGGGAAAAAAGGTATATCTCTACAACGGACTGTTCTGCACCTGTTACAAAAGTTTTTAAAGCCGTTTTATACATATACATAAAGAAAATGCAAAATAAGATCTCATTTGATAATGTCGTTAAATAGCTATATATGTATGGGGTGCCTGGGTGGCTCAGTTGGTTAAAGGTCTGACTTCAGCTCAGGTCATGATCTCATGGTTTGTGAGTTCAAGGCCCACATCCAGCTCAGTCCTGACAGCTCAGAGCTTGCAGCCTGCTTTGAATCCTGTGTCTCCCTCTCTCTCTGCCCCTCCCATGCTTACACTCTGTCTCTCTCAAAGTAAACATTAAAAAAAAAAAAAAGCTGTATACGTATGTACAGAGCTGAGGATTTTGTAGAGTGATATACAGCACTGGGTGGAACCAGAAAGTAAAGTGAGGTATTTTATTTCTTTAAATATTACGTTTCATTGAAATGTAATATGTATTCAGAAAGTACCCAAATCATAAGCGCATACTTCAATATTTGTCTCAAAGTAAACATACCCTTTAATCACTAATCAGATCAAATTATTGAATATTACTAACAATTAAATTCTCTCATGCTTCTTTTAGTAACTACATATCAAAACTCAGGACCCTGACTATTATTACCACATAATCTCACCTTATTTCCCTCAACATTATGTCTGTAGATACTAATTAGTGTTGCATTAATGTAAATGTATTTCTCATTGTTATACGATACAGTAAAATGTATTTCTCATTGTTATATAGTACAATGTTGAAATAAATCAACATTAATTCCCATTTATTTAAAAGCCACTTAATTCTAATGAAATGTATCTTTTCCCCTACTTCAGATGCTTTTAGGATTCATTTAGGTTTTTAGCATTTTCAATTCTGATGTTGCTGTATTGAACTGGCATCTAAAAAGCAATCAGTTTAATGCTCTGGTTTCTCTTCAGATCGCATAAATCTTTTGCCTTTTTTAAAAAGCAATCAGGAAAAAAAAATCTGTGTAGGGGAGTTGCGGCAAGATGGCGGCTTAGGAGGACGCTGGGCTCACCGCACGTCCTGCTGATCACTTAGATTCCATCTACACCTGCCTAAATAACCCAGAAAACCGCCAGAGGATTAGCAGAACAGAGTCGCCGGAGCCAAACGCAGACGAGAGGCCCACGGAAGAGGGTAGGAAGGGCGGCGAGGCGGTGCGCGCTCCACGGACTGGCGGGAGGGAGCCGGGGCGGAGGGGCGGCTCGCCGGCCAAGCAGAGCCCCCGAGTCGGGCTTGCAAAAGCGGAGGGGCCGGGCGGACTGTGTTCCGACAGCAAGCACGACTTAGCGTCTGGGAGGTCATAAATTAACAGCTCTGCTCGGAAAGCGGGAAGGCTGGAGGACAAAGGGAGGGAGAGCTGCTGAGCCCCCTGACAACAGAGCTCAGTTTGGTGGGGAACAAAGGCGCTCGCCAGCGCCATTTCCCCCGCCCATCCCCCAGCCGAAATCCCAAAGGGAACCGGTTCCTGCCAGGGAACTTGCTCGCTCCGCGCAAACACCCAACTCTGCGCTTCTGCGGAGCCAAACCTCCGGCATCGGATCTGACTCCCTCCCGCTGCCACAGGGCCCCTCCTGAAGTGGATCACCTAAGGAGAAGCGATCTAAGCCTGCCCCTCCTGCCCCCGAGCACCTTGCCTACCCGCCCCAGCTAATACGCCAGATCCCCAGCATCACAAGCCTGGCAGGGTGCAAGTAGCCCAGACGAGCCACACCACCCCACAGTGAATCCCGCCCCTAGGAGAGGGGAAGAGAAGGCACACACCAGTCTGACTGTGGCCCCAGCGGTGGGCTGGGGGCAGACATCAGGTCTGACTGCGGCCCCGCCCACCAACTCCAGGTATACACCACAGCACAGGGGAAGTGCCCTGCAGGTCCTCACTACGCCAGGGACTATCCAAAATGACCAAGCGGAAGAACTCCCCTCAGAAGAATCTCCAGGAAATAACAACAGCTAATGAGCTGATCAAAAAGGATTTAAATAATATAACAGAAAGTGAATTTAGAATAATAGTCATAAAATTAATCGCTGGGCTTGAAAACAGTATACAGGACAGCAGAGAATCTCTTGCTACAGAGATCAAGGGACTAAGGAACAGTCACGAGGAGCTGAAAAACGCTTTAAACGAAATGCATAACAAAATGGAAACCACCACAGCTCGGCTTGAAGAGGCAGAGGAGAGAATAGGTGAACTAGAAGATAAAGTTATGGAAAAAGAGGAAGCTGAGAAAAAGAGAGATAAAAAAATCCAGGAGTATGAGGGGAAAATTAGAGAATTAAGTGATACACTAAAAAGAAATAATATACGCATAATTGGTATCCCAGAGGAGGAAGAGAGAGGGAAAGGTGCTGAAGGGGTACTTGAAGAAATAATAGCTGAGAACTTCCCTGAACTGGGGAAGGAAAAAGGCATTGAAATCCAAGAGGCACAGAGAACTCCCTTCAGACGTAACTTGAATCGATCTTCTGCACGACATATCATAGTGAAACTGGCAAAATACAAGGATAAAGAGAAAATTCTGAAAGCAGCAAGGGGTAAACGTGCCCTCACATATAAAGGGAGACCTATAAGACTCGTGACTGATCTCTCTTTTGAAACTTGGCAGGCCAGAAAGAATTGGCACGAGATTTTCAGGGTGCTAGACAGAAAAAATATGCAGCCGAGAATCCTTTATCCAGCAAGTCTGTCATTTAGAATAGAAGGAGAGATAAAGGTCTTCCCAAACAAACAAAAACTGAAGGAATTTGTCACCACTAAACCAGCCCTACAAGAGATCCTAAGGGGGACCCTGTGAGACAAAGTCCCAGAGACATCACTATAAGCATAAAACATACAGACATCACAATGACTCTAAACCCGTATCTTTCTATAATAACACTGAATGTAAATGGATTAAATGCGCCAACCAAAAGACATAGGGTATCAGAATGGATAAAAAAACAAGACCCATCGATTTGCTGTCTACAAGAGACTCATTTTAGACCTGAGGACACCTTTAGATTGAGAGTGAGGGGATGGAGAACTATTTATCATGCGACTGGAAGCCAAAAGAAAGCTGGAGTAGCCATACTTATATCAGACAAACTAGACTTTAAATTAAAGGCTGTAACAAGAGATGAAGAAGGACATTATATAATAGTTACAGGGTCTATCCATCAGGAAGAGCTAACAATTATAAATGTCTATGCACCGAATACCGGAGCCCCCAAATATATAAAACAATTACTCATAAACATAAGCAACCTTATTGATAAGAATGTGGTAATTGCAGGGGACTTTAATACACCACTTACAGAAATGGATAGATCATCTAGACACACGGTCAATAAAGAAACAAGGGCCCTGAATGAGACATTGGATCAGATGGACTTGACAGATATATTTAGAACTCTGCATCCCAAAGCAACAGAATATACTTTCTTCTCGAGTGCACATGGAACATTCTCCAAGATAGATCATATACTGGGTCACAAAACAGCCCTTCATAAGTTTACAAGAATTGAAATTATACCATGCTTACTTTCAGACCACAATGCCATGAAGCTTGAAATCAACCACAGGAAAAAGTCTGGAAAACCTCCAAAAGCATGGAGGTTAAAGAACACCCTACTAACGAATGAGTGGGTCAACCAGGCAATTAGAGAAGAAATTAAAAAATATATGGAAACAAACGAAAATGAAAATACAACAATCCAAACGCTTTGGGACGCAGCAAAGGCAGTCCTGAGAGGAAAATACATTGCAATCCAGGCCTATCTCAAGAAACAAGAAAAATCCCAAATACAAAATCTAACAGCACACCTAAAGGAACTAGAAGCAGAACAGCAAAGGCAGCCTAAGCCCAGCAGAAGAAGAGAAATAATAAAGATCAGAGCAGAAATAAACAATATAGAAACTAAAAAAACTGTAGAGCAGATCAACGAAACCAAGAGTTGGTTTTTTGAAAAAATAAACAAAATTGACAAACCTCTAGCCAGGCTTCTCAAAAAGAAAAGGGAGATGACCCAAATAGATAAAATCATGAATGAAAATGGAATGATTACAACCAATCCCTCAGAGATACAAACAATTATCAGGGAATACTATGAAAACTTATATGCCAACAAATTGGACAACCTGGAAGAAATGGACAAATTCCTGAACACCCACACGCTTCCAAAACTCAATCAGGAGGAAATAGAAAGCTTGAACAGACCCATAACCAGCGAAGAAATTGAATCGGTTATCAAAAATCTCCCAACAAATAAGAGTCCAGGACCAGATGGCTTCCCAGGGGAGTTCTACCAGACGTTTAAAGCAGAGATAATACCTATCCTTCTCAAGCTATTCCAAGAAATAGAAAGGGAAGGAAAACTTCCAGACTCATTCTATGAAGCCAGTATTACTTTGATTCCTAAACCAGACAGAGACCCAGTAAAAAAAGAGAACTACAGGCCAATATCCCTGATGAATATGGATGCAAAAATTCTCAATAAGATACTAGCAAATCGAATTCAACGGCATATAAAAAGAATTATTCACCATGATCAAGTGGGATTCATTCCTGGGATGCAGGGCTGGTTCAACATTCGCAAATCAATCAACGTGATACATCACATTAACAAAAAAAGAGAGAAGAACCATATGATCCTGTCAATCGATGCAGAAAAGGCCTTCGACAAAATCCAGCACCCTTTCTTAATAAAAACCCTTGAGAAAGTCGGGATAGAAGGAACATACTTAAAGATCATAAAAGCCATTTATGAAAAGCCCACAGCTAACATCATCCTCAACGGGGAAAAACTGAAAGCTTTTTCCCTGAGATCAGGAACACGACAAGGATGCCCACTCTCACCGCTGCTGTTTAACATAGTGCTGGAAGTTCTAGCATCAGCAATCAGACAACAAAAGGAAATCAAAGGCATCCAAATTGGCAAAGATGAAGTCAAGCTTTCGCTTTTTGCAGATGACATGATATTATACATGGAAAATCCGATAGACTCCACCAAAAGTCTGCTAGAACTGATACAGGAATTCAGCAAAGTTGCAGGATACAAAATCAATGTACAGAAATCAGTTGCATTCTTATACACTAACAATGAAGCAACAGAAAGACAAATAAAGAAACTGATCCCATTCACAATTGCACCAAGAAGCATAAAATACCTAGGAATAAATCTAACCAAAGATGTAAAGGATCTGTATGCTGAAAACTATAGAAAGCTTCTGAAGGTAATTGAAGAAGATTTAAAGAAATGGAAAGACATTCCCTGCTCATGGATTGGAAAAATAAATATTGTCAAAATGTCAATACTACCCAAAGCTATCTACACGTTCAATGCAATCCCAATCAAAATTGCACCAGCATTCTTCTCGAAACTAGAACAAGCCAATCCTAAAATTCATATGGAACCACAAAAGGCCCCGAATAGCCAAAGGAATTTTGAAGAAGAAGACCAAAGCAGGAGGCATCACAATCCCAGACTTTAGCCTCTACTACAAAGCTGTCATCATCAAGACAGCATGGTATTGGCACCAAAACAGACACATAGACCAATGGAATAGAATAGAAACCCCAGAACTAGACCCACAAACGTATGGCCAACTCATCTTTGACAAAGCAGGAAAGAACATCCAATGGAAAAAAGACAGCCTCTTTAACAAATGGTGCTGGGAGAACTGGACAGCAACATGCAGAAGGTTGAAACTAGACCACTTTCTCACACCATTCACAAAAATAAACTCAAAATGGATAAAGGACCTAAATGTGAGACAGGAAACCATCAAAACCTTAGAGGACAAAGCAGGAAAAGACCTCTCTGACCTCAGCCGTAGCAATCTCTTACTCGACACATCCCCAAAGGCAAGGGAATTAAAAGCAAAAGTGAATTACTGGGACCTTATGAAGATAAAAAGCTTCTGCACAGCAAAGGAAACAACCAACAAAACTAAAAGGCAACCAACGGAATGGGAAAAGATATTCGCAAATGACATATCGGACAAAGGGCTAGTATCCAAAATCTATAAAGAGCTCACCAAACTCCACACCCGAAAAACAAATAACCCAGTGAAGAAATGGGCAGAAAACATGAATAGACACTTCTCTAAAGAAGACATCCGGATGGCCAACAGGCACATGAAAAGATGTTCAGCGTCGCTCCTTATCAGGGAAATACAAATCAAAACCACACTCAGGTATCACCTCACGCCAGTCAGAGTGGCCAAAATGAACAAATCAGGAGACTATAGATGCTGGAGAGGATGTGGAGAAACGGGAACCCTCTTGCACTGTTGGTGGGAATGCAAATTGGTGCAGCCGCTCTGGAAAGCAGTGTGGAGGTTCCTCAGAAAATTAAAAATAGACCTACCCTATGACCCAGCAATAGCACTGCTAGGAATTTACCCAAGGGATACAGGAGCACTGATGCATAGGGTCACTTGTACCCCAATGTTCATAGCAGCACTCTCAACAATAGCCAAATTATGGAAAGAGCCTAAATGTCCATCAACTGATGAATGGATAAAGAAATTGTGGTTTATATACACAATGGAATATTACATGGCAATGAGAAAAAATGAAATATGGCCTTTTGTAGCAACGTGGATGGAACTGGAGAGTGTGATGCTAAGTGAAATAAGCCATACAGAGAAAGACAGATACCATATGGTCTCACTCTTATGTGGATCCTGAGAAACTTAACAGGAACCCATGGGGGAGGGGAAGGAAAAAAAAAAAAGAGGTTAGAATGGGAGAGAGCCAAAGCATAAGAGACTGTTAAAAACTGAGAACAAACTGAGGGTTGATGGGGGGTGGGAGGGAGGAGAGGGTGGGTGATGGGTATTGAGGAGGGCACCTTTTGGGATGAGCACTGGGTGTTGTATGGAAACCAATTTGTCAATAAATTTCAGAAAAAAAAATAAAAATAAAACTTATTGATCCCCTTAAAAAAAAAATAAATAAAAAAAAATAAAACAAAGAAAAAAAAAATAAAGCCTACCAACCTTGGAAGCTCTCTAATGTTTTTATATAGAATTTTTTTTGTCTTATTTAGATTAGCTACTCATTATTAGAGAAGTGTTGTTTGTGTAAGATACACCATAATATGCAGGGGAATTGTTGTTCTGTTTGTTGTATAACCTTCTTGAATGTTTACACTGACCTTTTATAATTTTCCATTCAGGAAATAATTTTTAAAATTCTGGGGTATAGAATTAGAGTATCGGGGATGTGTACATGTGTCTATGTGTGCATGTGTATCTGTGTTTGCATGTTAATTCTGAAGTATAATAAATGTAAATATGTCTCCTATGGGAACATTGAGCAACAGCAACAAAAATTGTCTTTAATTATCTATCCATATATCTATGTCTGTATCTATATAATTAATTAGTTTCTAAAAGCTCAATAGTTGAGTTTTCTCTTTTTTATTTCTTCTTTCTATTACATCTATTGTTTTCATAGTTATATTAGAGCCAAAACAATTAAGATTTAAGCTTAATTTTATTTTACATAGAATTAAAATTACCTTCTTTTTACTAATTAGTCATATAATTCTTAAAATTCGAAAATAGTTTACTGGTAAGTTAGTGATCATACCAATGATATAATTCAGAAACCATAAAAACCCACACATTGTTCTGGGACATTAATAAAGATTTTGTTATTGCTTTTAGGTAAGTTTGCAAGATCTACATGAAATCTGAAGTTAAGAAATGTACCACTTATCTAGTGTTCAAATTAAATGATAAAACAAAATATTTGAATAATTGAATGTATAAATATCACATAAATGTAAATATACGAAATCATACGTAGTAAATATATATTAAGGAATAAAAAAAACTTCCTTATATATTATAGCTACTACTGCTGTAATATCTTGCAAATGATTACATGATTTGATTTGAAACTGAGAAGAACAAGTGACAATATTCATAAAATAATTTGCTAGACCTAAAAACATTTTGGAGTATGAAAATCAAAATATTTCTAGCAGCATCTGTTTTTACAATGTAGTCCTTTTTTCTTAAGTTCTTTAAATACGTTATAAAAACAGATGCTGCTAATAAATCGATTATCATTAAGGTAAGTTAAATTTCTATATTTAAAACTATTTTTCCAAAAAATTAAATTGAATCCAAACACTGATCAAAATACAAAATTTCAATCATAAAGTATGTTGTTCAATTTTAATTTTTGAATTTTTGAAAGCCTATTGCTGCTATTTCGGCATAAAAAATATTTGTCTTCACAGAGATTATGGCTTAGTGATTAGAGCTATAATTCAAGGGATACAAATTGTGAAACATATTTTTGGCTGTGTCTACAATCTGATGAATGCAACTTTACTAGCTTCATAATCCATGATAAAATTCTTTTAGTCACCAAATTTATTTGATTTCAAACTCTGAATATGATATTGCCATTTGTTATATCCTGATTAAATGATAAATTTATATATGATAAATATATTTAGCCTTTTTGTTTGTTAGAGTCAACTATATGTCACACACACATAGATTTTTAAAAAAGTAGACCAAATAAATAATAGAAACAAACATACGGATGATCCAGGTGGTCATCTGACATTCAAATAGTATGGAAATAGATGATAAAAGAGATCATTTGAGCAGAACGCACAAAATCACATAGGATGAATTTACTAAAATTCAATTGAGTAAATTCATTGAATTTACTAAAATTCAATTTATTCATTTACTAAATATCCATGACCACCCACGATATGTCATGTTAGGATGGTCTTAGGTAAGCATATGTCAGGTTTGGGATAGTCCCTAAATTTAAGAAGGTGGTGGAATACTGATGTGTGAATGGATATATTTAGGCCTAGGTTAAAGGTAAAATGACAAATGATTCAGGAAAAGTTGGCACACAATCAAAAACGGTCAATAGAAATGGTCATGAATGGGAATGGTCGACCAGGCAGCTCCAAGGTCATGTTCTTCAAACTGAGATATCAAGTGAAAATTGTCAGAACCAACTTTGTCAGAAATCTGAAAAATAATAAAAGATTTACGGCAAGAGAGTAAATGCTAAATGAAGAAAAAGCCTATTTTAAAATGGTTGGAAAGCTTTACAGCATTTTTACTTGTCCTAGCTCTACCGTCTACCCTTACTTGATCGGAATCAAAGCAGCAGCGGCTCATGTTGCTAGTGGGGGCCCTTGGTCCTTGGTTCCAGATAGAACAGAGAAGACCATATTCTCAAAAAACTGTGTCTGTGTTTACTTGTCTAGGGCCATACTGTTTTACCTACCTAGAACTTCCTTAGGAGGGAACAATGGTTATTCCTCATTCCTCAAAAACATGGTAACATAAATAAACAAATCACTGCAATCTGGGCAGAAGTTCACAGTTGAGGCAAACAATAACCATGCCCAGAGTCTTAGAGGACAAAGTTGAGAGAGAGTTTCTTTAGGTAATTAGGATATTGAAGACATTATGTATACCAGAGAATTTGGAAATCATGCATATGTCCTGGGCAGAATACAGACACTCAGAGAGACCTGAGTTGTCCTTAAGCTTTCACCTCTGGTTGAATGTTAAGCTCAGTGAAAGCAATGAGCCTGAGGCCATTTTACGTGGTCTGGCTAAGCATTGAAGGAGTGCCCATCTCAGAGCCACGTCACAAATACTGAGAGACTTTTTCTCATTTTCCTTTTCTTTCTTTTTCTATCATTTTCTATTTTATTTTGACTCCAGTTGTCAAAGGAAGTGCCTGTCAAAACACAAGCTGACCCTAAGCTACAGGAACAGAAACTTCAGAGACTGTATGCGATAAAGAGTGCAGATATTCCAATGACAGCAACAAAAAACCCAACCACCAAAAGTGGAAAAAGACAATGTGAACCCAGCTAAAGGGAGGGAGTAGTCACATATAATAAGTCCTTAAAGAAATGAACAACAAATATTTCGGCAGAAATCACAGAGACTAGAGATAGCGGGAAAACATATTTGAAGTCTTGAAAGACTAAAAATTGTCAACCAAGAATTCTATGTCTGGCAATATTCTACGTCAGAATCTTCTTTAAGAGACAAAGAAGAATGATATATAGTGATAAAAGGATCAATTCATTAAGAAGATAAAATAATTATAAACATATGTATACTAAATAACAGTCCCAAAACATATTAAGTAAAAATTGATACACTTAAAAGAAGAAATAGTTTGATGATAACAATTGGGTACTTCAGTATTCTCTAAGATAGACCATATGTTAGATCACAACACAATTCTCAATAAATATAAACAGACAGAAATCATGCAAATTATTTTCTCTCATGACCAGCATGTTACGAAACCAGAAATCACTGCCAGACAAAAAACATCACGAGAAAACCACAAATAATACTAATAAATGTAATTATAAACATCCTCAATAAAGCGCTAACAAACCAAAGTTACCATCATCTTAAAATTATTATATATCTTGTCCTAGTGAGATTTTATCCCAAGAATGCCAGGGTGGTTCAACATACAAAAATCAACCAATGTGATACATCACATTAATAGAATAAAGGGGAAAAAAAACAATAAAACATGCAACATGATTGTCTTCGATTTCTTTGGAAAACAGAAGCAAAAGAATATATATGAGATTAATTATAAGAACTGACTCACATAGTTATGGAGGCCAAGAAGTCCCACGATCTGCCGTCAAGCTGCAGAACCTAGGAAGGGAGTGGTATAATTAGTCGGAATCTGAAGGCCTGATAATTGGGGGGTGATATGGAGCCCATAATGCAAGCACTAGTCTGAATCTGAATACCCAAGAATTAGGAGTGCCAATGTCTGAGGACAGGACAAGAAGGATGTCTCAGCTCAAGAATGAGTGAATTCATCCTTCTCCTCACCTTTTTGTTCTATCAGGACCTCAACAGATTGAAAAATACCCACTTTTAGAAGGTGGTGATATTCTTTACTCAGTCCATTGGTTCAAATGCTAATTTCTTCCAGAGACACACTGCCAGACACATCCAGGAATAATGTTTTCCACCTATGTGGGCATTGTTTAGCTGAATCAAAGTAACACCAAAAATTAACCATCACAACAATTATATCAATTGATGCAGAAAAGCCGTTTGAAAAAATGCAAATGCATCCATAATATAAGCATTCAACAAACTTGGAATAGAAGGAAAATTCTTCCCTGACAGAGGGCATTTATGGAAAGCCTATATCTGCTATTTCTCTGTATTGAAAACTGAAAGATTTACTAAGATCAGGAAGAAGATAAGAACAACCCCTTTCACCACTGCTATTCACCATTGTAACTGCAGTTCTGGCCTGAGAAATTCAGCAGGAAAAAGAGATAAAAGGAATCAAAATTAGAAAGGAGAAAGTAAAATCAATTGCAGATAACATAATTTGATACGTATGAAATCCTAAGAATCCACAAAAAGAGCTAATAAGAAAATTCAGTTAAGTATAAGACACATGATCATCACCCAAATATTAGTTGTTATTCCTGTACCCAAGCCAGAGACAATCCAAAAAAGGAAATTAATAAAATGATTCTATTCACAGTAACGTCTACAAAACTAAAATACTTAGGATTAAATTTAACCAGAGTAGTGAAGCATTCATACACTTAAAGGTACAAAATATTGCTGAAAGAAATTAAAGAAGATTTGAGTAAACAAAAGCCATGGATTGAAAGACTTAATACTGTTAAGGTAGCAACAGTACCCGGTACAAATCCCTATTAAAGTTTCAACAGCTTTTTCTTGTCAGAAATGGAAAAGCTAATTCTCACACTTACATGGAATTGCAGGAGGCTTCTAAAACAAAACTATCTAGAAAAAGAAGAAAAAGTGGGAGGACTCATACTTTCAGATCTCAAAATTTACCACAAAGTTATAGTTATACTGGCATAAAATAGGCATATAGACCGATGGAATAGAATTGGGAATCCATAAAAATATCCATACATTTATGGCCAATTCAGCAATGGTTCTACAACCATTCACTGAGTTAAAAATAGTCTCTCCAACAAATTGTGCTGGGACAATTGAATATCCACTGAATTGGACCCCTATCTCACAGCATATACCACATTTAACTCAAAATGGATCAAAGACCTAAATGTACCAGGTAAAATGGCAAAATTCTTAGAAGAAACATAAGAGAAAATCTTCACAACCTTGGGTTTGGCAACAGATTCTGAGATTTGATACCAATTGTTCAAGCTTAACATGTACAAACCTTTTTTAAGGGATTGATGAAACTATTCTCAAAGTTGACATAAGGGATGACTGAAGAACATTGTGAATGTATGAAATGTCACTAATTTTACCCATCTTAATGATGGTTATACTTGTTTTCAATAAATTTTACCTCCCAATATATTTGTATCTCATGACCCAGATTGGGTTGACTATATATATATATATATATATATATATATATATATATATATGTATATATATATATATATATACACACACACACACACACATATATATGTGTATATATATATACACATGTGTCTATGTATATACACATATATGTATATATACATGTGTATATGTATATACACATATATACACATATATACGTATAAATATATAGTCAACCCAATCTGGGTCATGAGAATGGAACAGGAAAATGCTTGATTTAGTAGGCATGTCTTAGCTAAACCCTGAAAAATGAGATGTATAGTAAAATAAAGGAAAGAGGAAAGAAAGAGGAAGTACAAGTGGAAAAACGATAGTGTAAAAGATTTCTGGTCAAGAGATCACCATGTGATAATGCACAGAGGTCAGAAACAACATATAATATTAGAAAATGGCAAATCAGTCTTAGGGAAAAATAACAATTGTGAAAAATCCAACATGTCTTCTGCACATGCAAAAGAGTCAGAATCTACGTTTAATATCTAGAAGTCACTGATCACTGGTATTGGTATAAAGAAAAGCCATAGTGAAATTTGCCTTTCATTGAGGTTACTATGGAAACAGGGAAGCTAGGATATTAGAAAGGAGCAATTTTGGAGTTAATGAGAATAATGTCATTAGTTTGTGTGAGAGACATAATGATAAAGGTCTAAACTGTAGCAGGAACTGTGGAGATTTCCTCATTATTTGATCATGGGAGTCATCTGTCATCGATGAACGTGATGTTTTAGGACTTAGCTGGCAGGAGTATGAATTTGAAGCTAGAGGCAAAGAGAGACTATGACGGTGTTTTTGAGATGGGGATAAGAATTGGTGTGACGTAAATAAATAAGAAAAGGACAGATGTAAAGGATATTTCAAGGGGAGAAAAAAAAACCTGCTTGGTAATAGAGAATTTGAACAAGGAGGTAAATAAAAAGTCAGGGACTCCTTCAAACTTACTGGTTTGTAAAACAAGAAAAATGATGATAAATTTAATGTGGGGTGGAAGTGAAATTTTAATTGTTTAAGCTAAGGAATATATTTTTTCCCCATTACCTATCTTCCAATTTTAAAATCAAACGCAATGCTGTGAAAAAAAAGATCATTTGTTTAGATCCTTAATGACTGATCTTGAGGAAGTTGTTTATCCCTTGGACTTCTCTTTTCTACCTACAAAATAGATTCAAAATTAAAATTTCTGTCTTGCAGAGATGAGAGGATGAGGGGTCATGTCAGTAAGTTATATATAACAAATACAATAATAAGTGCTAGCTAAAATGAATGGCATTATTATTATTATTATTATTATTACTCCCAAAGGGCCATTATTTAAGATTTAGAAACAGGAATAATGCTGCAAAATATTTACAGCAGGAAAATTCCTCATATTTGTCTTTGAATCATTTAATTTTTTTTTACTCTTGGATACTTCCTCATCATAGCTTTTATCATTTTTAGAATTTTTTTCACTTCCTAAGTATTATGTTCTTAATGAAACTTTGCTAAGAATAGTTACAAAATTTATGTTAAGATTTATGATCAAGTTGTCATATATTTTAATTTTATCAATCTTATTCTAAATCCCTGTGTTGGATAAGACAATGAAATTTGAGGTGATATTCAACCACCATTGGTCATATGTAGGCTTTTAATAGTATGCAAATGAATTGTCCTCATTTATATTTAGAGCTTCATTGGTAGTAAAAATAGAATTTTACATGTTCATTGAAAGGACTATGACTAAATAGGGAAGAAGACTCCACATAATTTGACAAATCCTATTTTGAAATGACAGTATTAGTGTTTTCTTGCACTGTGAGTTTCATTTTAATTCACTAAAATTAAAAGTAATAATCAGTGAATATTATAGCAATTTAATATAAAGGCTAAGATATACATATTTCATATAGCCTTTTAGATGCTTAACAAAGACTTAATTACCATAATAAAATCCATTTCTTTCTCCCAGAGAAAAAGGTAAAAACTAGAAAGGGTAAGTAGTATGGTCAATTGCCAATTGACTTATGGTCACTTGCAAAGTACTACATTAGAATCAAATATTTGGCTCTGGCATATTAAGCTCGCTGGATACTGCTAGATGACCTTTAAGACAAATCCAAAAACCACTCAAAGATTTTGCTTTAAAATTCAAAACAGAACATTATTAATGTGCGACTGCTTCCAAATTTCACTGGTCATATATACTAGATGGAAAATACGGTATAGAATAAAAAGTTTCATCTTAATCTTTTCTATTTTGTGTAAAAAAGAAAATATAATAGTTAAGCTTAAATGTCATGTTTAAAGATAACACTTAGTATTTTGAGTGATAAAAATGGAATTGCAAACATACCCCTTGCCAGAGCATTTCTCTGGTAACAGAGAAGAATTACTGCCATGAGGGTCATATCCTTCTGAAGAAAATCTGATTCCTATATCGGGAGCAATTCATTTTCCCCAATCAAGTAAGAAAATTTTACATGTGTGGAGAATATATTACTAGCAACTGGTTTAAATCACGACTTACAATCCAATAAAATACATTTGATTTTTTGCATTTTATTCTTTAAGTTTCTTATTTATAATCCATAACTAGAAGGCAAAAATGATATTAACGAATTTCAGACCAATTCTGTTTGCTGGCATGTTTTATTATACCCCCCACAAGTTGATAAATGACACCCCTGTCAATTTAAAATGAAATTAAGTAGATATATGGTGGCCACCAAATTATTGTTATATATAATCTTCCTTTGATTTACATAAATTAGAGTGTTCGGGCTAATTGAAACTTATTTGTACCTAGCTGCTGCAAGATTACATTATTAATACACTGCTTTAATTTTCGTGTAACCATAATGGTCAAAACAAATTTTGAATATGCATTTTAGTTTTTCTGTAAGGTTGTGGAGATACACACACACACACACACACACACACACACACATCTCCATCCATCCATCCATCCCAGATGACCTTGGAAAATGTCAGCTGCAGTTTAAGACTTAAAAATAACTATGATTTACATGTTAAGTGCTCTAGTGGAAAAGGTGGACTTTTCAAGGTCAGATAAGTAATTTTAATAAAGAAGAAAATGATAACAAATAACCAAGTGGGAATGCTAGAAAAAAATACAGAAAGAAACAGGAAATCAATGGACTCAAAATGTCTAATATATATAATTGAATAAATATAATTATATACACATAATTATATATAATATCTATAATTGAAATCTCAGAATAAGAGAAAGAAAAGGACAAAATGTTTGTGAAAATAGATGGCTTTTTACAAAATTAATAGCAGAAAGACTCACAAAACCAGAACCTCAGATAACTGCAAACAGGATTGAAAAAACAAACAAAACAAAATACATAAGCATATCTAGGCATATCATATGTAACCTCTCACAATCCAAGTAAAAGAGAAAATCTTTATGACACACATAGAAAAGAAACACATTACATACAGATGAATTGAAAGATTATAGTAGATTTTTCATTTACCTATGATACACGCAGGAATATGTTGCCAGCCGACTTGGACTACTGGAAATACTAGAGAAGGTTCTTAAGCAGTATAAATTGTGTAAGAGACAAACTTGGATCTGTGCAAAGAAATTACGAGTGTTAGAAGTGGAATGATGGGAAGTAACTACAAATTTCTTTTTTTTTTTCTTCATTTTCAATACATGGAAAGGCAATTCACACTCTAGAGTAAAATAGTCATGTTTTGGTGTGTATTTATAGCACAAGTATAATTAAAATGTGTATGAAGAATACTACAAATGTTGTAAAGAAAGAATTAAGATTATGTTGTAAATGGCTTAAATTCTAATGAAGTGGTGATGTAAGGTCATATGATGGCAGGCTGTGAGTAATAAAGAAGTAAATATCAAAGAAACCACTAAAAACTTTTAAAAAGAATAAGATTATGGGAATTAAAATAAAATGCTAACAGTTAAAAGTGGGTAATGAAAACCTAACGATGAACTGATGGAACAGATAGAAAACAGCTGCAAGATGGTAGACTCTAATACAACCACATCTGCATTAAAATAAGTGTAATAGATTATGAAAACCTGTTAAAACACAAAAATCAGATTAGAAAATAAAGAAGCGAAGCCTAACTACGAGTGTCTATACACGCACAACACAACACATACTTCAAATATAAAGGGGTTAGTGTAAAAAGTTGGAAAATTACATCCAAAGAAAACAGTGATCCAGAGAAAATGGAAATAGTTATACTAACATCAGATTAAATGGGCTTCAGCACAGAAATATTCCCAAAGATGAAGAACAGTAGATGATGATAAAGATATAAATTATTTAAAAAACCATAACAACCCTAAATGTGTATGATTTAACAACAGAGCTTCAGGTAACCTGCAATGATACAGAAAATATGAAAATTAGTATCAACCAACTTGATGTAATTGACATTTATAACGTTTATTTATTTTTGAGGCAGAGAGAGACAGCATGAACGGAGGAGGGTCAGAGAGAGAGACACACACACAGAATCCAAAACAGGCTCCAGGCTCTGAGCTGTCAGCACAGAGCCTGACATGGGGCTCAAATTCATGGACTGAGAGATCATGACCTGAGCCAAAGTCAGATGCCTAACCAACTGATCCACCCAGGCACCCCAACGTAATTGACATTTAGAAAGCCCAGTAAGAGCACAGTAAATATTTCTTCAAGTGTATGTTTGTGTTCCCTAAGATAAGACTATATTCTCCTCCATAAAACAAACCTTCACAAATTTAAGAGTTGGAATTACTGAATGTATGTTCTAGGCTACAAATGGACTTAACTGAAAAATTAACAAAAAAGAAGTTAGATAAAAATTACTCATAATATTTGGAAATTAAAAAAAAACAATGAATGACTCAATCAAAAAGGAAATCACAAGAAAATTTGAAAATATTTTAATTTAATATGATAAAAATACATATGAAAATGTTGATAATACAGCTATAGCAGTGTTTAGAGGAATATTTATGCCATTAAATATTTGTTTGAGCGAAAAATAAAGATAAAACATTGGTTTGGTTTAGGCTTCCCACTTAAGAAATTTAAAAATTAATAACAAATCTAAGACAAGTATAAGGAAGAAAATATTAAAGAGCAGAAATCAATAAAATTGACAACTGAAAAATATAAATGAAGCAAAATCTTTGTGTTTAAAAATATCAAAAACATTGATAAACCTGACTACAAAAAGAAGGCACACATTGGAAGTATCAAAACAACAACAGCAAAAGCAGAACATTAAGACGCCAAGGATAAGGTTGCAATACAAATCGCATGACAAAAAACTTAGAGGAAATGGCCAACCTGATAGCCATATCAGGCTCACTCATAGCTAGCTCACTCAAAAAGAAATTAAAAGGATAAACTGTCCTCTATCTTGTAAAGAAATTGAATTTATATTTAAAGCCTTCCCAAGAAAGAAAAATCAGACCCCTATAACTGCTATCATACATTTGAGGAAAAACAGTAACAATTCTACACAACCTGTCCAAAATTTGAAAGATCACAGAACACTCCTTAAGATACTGTATGAAGCTGATATTATTACTCTGACACCAAAAGTAGACAAAAATTTGACAGAAAAAGAATTCTACAGACTAAAATTCTCCAACATGTTAGCTAATTACATCCAGCAATATATAAATATAATACAAATTTTAATTTATCACAACCAAGTGGGTTTAACCTAAGTGTTAAGTATAGCCCTAGTCTATAATTTATCTATCTCTGTTGCACTGAAATATCCCCCTCAACTACAAGACATTACAGATGTTTCCCTATGACCAACTGACAAGACAAATTTTGGGCTTGGTTTATAAACAGTTCAACATGATAATGCAATCCAAAAATTCACTACTGTCATGTTGAAGCTTCATTCAAGGAGGGCTCTAGTAGTGAATGGTGAAAACTTCTTAGTCAAAAGAGTTTTGAGCAGTACTCTTGCATGTTTCCTTTCTGTGGAGAGAATATTGGCTTAAAATAAGGATGTATATGGCTAGTCGATCCAGAGCCTGAAGGGTGGAATGAGGTAAGTTAGGGACTAAGCGGTGTGGGAAAGAAGCATACAAATGGAGTCATGTGAGTATTGACTATGTGTGAAACTCTTTGTCTTATGTATGTCAATACCCATGAGAGTATAGAGGAGGTACTAAGAAACTGAGCGGACAGGATGACATGAGCAATGGAAGCCAGAGAAATTTTGCCCACAGCCACCATAATGGAATAAATAACAGGGTAGCCATGGTGCTACAATCAAGACAACCGAGGTTGGGACCAAAAATGTCTGATCTTTCAGTAATGGAAACCAAGCTGGGTCCTTCATCCCAGATGAAGACCATGTAAGCCACTTGACGTCATGTTTAATACGCTGCAAATTTTTCACCCAGGGGAGGAAAACCATTCATATTTATGTGAAATTGCCATCAGTTATCATTCATTTGCCTCCCCTACTCACTATGCTTCAGGTAGCATCACTACCCAATAGTTGTCAGGGCATCTGATGTATAAACATGGAATTTGGAATTTAGCATTTTACGTAATGGAGGTGTGACATTTGGAACCACTGGTCCTATAATATCCCTCACTGCCTTAGAATAGCTTCATAAAACATTAAAGTTAGCTATTAATGGATCAAGTAAGAAGCCAGCCATGGAACAGACACTGTCATTTGAGGACTCTGGCTTTGAACAGCTAATGTAAATTATTGTGGCCCAAAGAGCTACAGATGGATCTAGAAATTGAGGGTAGAAATAGGAGTGGCCTCCTTTACTATAACTCCAGTGACTCACAAGTTTCGTGTTTACTGTCCCCACAATCTCAGTGTATTCAGTATAATCAGATGTTTTTTGTGCCTCATCATGTGTGTTTTAAACCTATGCATGATTCAGCCATTACTGAAAACAGTAAGGAGGCTCCTCAAAAAATTAAAATTAGAAATACTATACAACACAGTTTTTCTACTTCTGAATATTTACCTGAAGAAAACAAAAACACTAATTTTCAAATTATATATGTATATATATATAATTTTCAAATTATATATATATATGTGTATGTGTGTGTGTGTGTGTGTATCCCTATGTTTGTGGCAGCATTATTTACAAAAGTCAAGATATAGAAACAAGAACAAACAATCTTCCATACAAGATAAGGAAAGATATGTCCATGGTAGATAAAGGTACAAAAAAGTTATAGTATGATTTCGCTCATATGTGGAATTTAAGAAAACAAACAAACGGAGGGAAAAAAAAGAGAGATGGACCTAGAGAATAAACAAAATAGAAATAGACTCATAAATACAGAGAACAAATTGATGGTTTCTAGAGGGAAGGGGGATGGAAGGGTAAGCTCAATAGGTAAAAGGGATTACACGTACAAAATTCCCATTATAAAATAAGTCATAGAAATGAGAACTTAGGGAAATATAGCCAATAACACTGTAATAACTTTGTATGGTGGCAGACAGCAACTGTGTAATTGTCAAATCACTATGTTGTACACCTGAAACTAATATTTTATACCTCAACTGTACTTCAATAAAAACTTAAAACCTAAGAATAAAAAGAATATTGGGTCCTGGGTGGCTCAGTTGGCTAGGTGTCTTTGGTTCAGGTTATGATCTCACAGTTTGTGGGTTCAAGTTTTGCATCTGGCTCTACGCTGACAGTTCAGAACCTGGACCCTGCATTGGATTCTGTGACTCCTCTCTCTGTCCCAACTCCACTTGTGCTCTACCTCCTCTCTCTCTCTTAAAAATAAACATTAATTTTTTTAAATGAATAAAAAAATATTAAAACCACTGTGTAACAACAAAACAAGTCTAAACACTAGAAATCTATAATCCCCAAAGTTTCCTTGTGTCTTTCTTTTTTTTTCCTTTTTTCTTTTTTTTTTTTTTGTCGGTAAGAACAACTTAACATTAGATTTGCTCTCCTAACAAAACAAAACAAAACAAAACAAAACCAAAAAACAAAAAACTGAAGTGTACAGTCCATTAACTATAGGCACATTAAACTACAAATCTCTAGGAAATTACTCATCTAGCATAACTGAAACTTTATACCCATTAAACAACTCTTTTGGAGATATGTCAGATCACGTCCTTTACCCATGTTTTAATTGGGTTACTCATTTTATTTATTTATTTTTTGTTATTGATCTTTTGGAATAACCCAATTAAAAATAGTACACATGTATAATGTTAACTCCTTATCAGATAAACGGCTTGCAAATATTTTCTCCCATAGATCATTCTGTCAATTGTTTCCTTTGCTTTGTGGAAGCATTTTTGCTTGTCTATTTTTGCTTTTACTGCCTGTGCCTTTGGTGTCATGTCTAAGAAATCATTATCAAGACTTTTCTTTTAGGTTGTTTTCTACAGGTTTTACAGTTTCAGTTCTTATATTTAAGTCTTTAATCCATTTTGATTTGATATTTGTGTATTGTGTAAAGTAGGGATCCAATTTCTTTTCCTTTTCTCTTTCTCTCTTTCTCTATCTCTCTCTCCCTGTCACCCTCTCTCCCTCCCTTTCTTTCTTTTTCTTTCTTTCTTTTCCTTCCTTCCTTCCTTCCTTCCTTCCTTCCTTCCTTCCTTCCTTCCTTTCTTCCTTCCTTCTATGTGGACTTGTAGTTTTCCCAGCACTCTTTGTAAAAGAAACAATCCTTTCTCTGTTGCATATTCTTGGCATCCTTATCAAAGATCACTTGGCTGTATACATGTTGGTTGATTTATGAACTATTTTATTCCTTTCGCCTATATATCTGTCTCTTTGACAGGATCATACTGTTTTAATTTCTGTAACTTTGTAATATGTTTTGAAATCAGGAAGTGTAATGCCACCAGCTTTGTTCTTTCTTAAGATCTCTTGAGTATTCTCGGTGTTATGTAGTTCCATATAAATTTTAGAATTTTTTTCTATTTTTGCAAAAAAAAAATGCCATTGGGATTTTGATGGAGATAGCATTGAATCTATAGATCACTTTGAACTGTATGGATATTTTCAGAATGTTAAGTCTTCCAATATATAAACAAAAAACAAAACAACAACAAAGGGACATGATGAAACTTTGGGAGGTATTATATATTTATTTCTTGATTTTAGTAATGGTATCTCAGGTTATTTGCATATGTCCAGAGTCATCAAATCGGAAAGTATTTTAAAATACATGTAACATATTAAAATGCATTAAATATGTGCATTTCTTTGTAAGTCAAATAAAAAAATACCACAGAAAGTCAAAAAGTGTAGTTGAAAAATAGAAAGATATGCATTGTTATTATATAGGAAAATAACATTTTGAGTACTGGGTGTTTTATGTTAGTGATAAATCATGGAAATCTCCCACAGCTGAGAGAACAATGTATATACTGGATGTTAGCTAAATTGCCAATAAATTATATTAAAAAGAAAAAAAGAAAAAGCTTCAAAGAAACAAACAAGTAAAAAAAATGCATACCACACATGTGTTAAGAATGTGATGTGGCTAAATTCCTATAGAAACTTGCTCACAGGGGCGCCTGGGTGGCTCAGTCGGTTGAGCATCCGACTTCAGCTCGGCTCATGATCTCACAGTTCTTGAATTGGAGCCCCACATCGGGCTCTGTGCTGACAGCTCAGAGCCTGGAGCCTGCTTCAGATTCTGTGTCTCCCTCTCTGCCCCTTCCCCACTCATATTCTGCCCTTCTCTGTCTCTCAAGAATGAATAAACGTTTAAAATTTTTTTTTTAATTAAAAAAAGAGAAACTTTAGCTAAGATTTCCAAGAAAGTATGATACTTGTATTTCATACAACTTTCCAAAAGGGCATCAACATTTTCTTTTTTTTAATTTAGTAAATGTATTTTTATTATTTTTTTTTTATGTTTTTATTATTTTTGAGAGACACAGAGACAGAGTGCAGGTGGGGGGTGGGCGGGCAGAGAGAGAGGGAATCACAGAAACCTATGCAGGCTCGGGGCTCTGAGCTGCCAGCACAGAACCTGATGCAGCGCGAACCCATGAACCGCGAGATCCATGAACCACGACCTGAGCCAAAGTGAATGAGCCACCCCGTGCTGGCAAATTTTCTTTAATGTGTAATAACTTGACTCTGAACAACTTCAATAAACAGCAAGTGGTAAAAATTTAAAAGACAATAACATGTGAATTCTAACTAAGTTAATATGTAAATTGAGTAGGATATTGATAAATACCTCAGTAGTACACAGTCAGGAAGTATTTTAAGTATACAATGCTTAAAGCAGAGCACTGCTGTAGCAGCTAGGTGATTTACTGCTGGAGATGCTTGGCTTCAGTGATAGCTTCCCAGAGCATAATCAAAATCTGCTTTTTAATTTTTTTTTTAATTTTTTTTAACATGTATTTATTTTTGAGACAGAGAGCAACAGAGCATGAATGGGGGAGGGTCAGAGAGAGGGAGACACAGAATCTGAAGCAGGCTCCAGGCTCTGAGCTGTCAGCACAGAGCCTGACATGGGGCTCGAACTCAGTTGGTTAAGCTTCCTACTTTAGCTCAGGTCATGATCTCATGGTTCTGGGGTCTGAGCCCCACATAGGATTCTGGGATGATAGGACAAAGCCTGCTTGGGATTTTCTCTCCTTCCCTCTCTCTGCACCTCCCCTGCTCTCTCTCTCTCAAAAATAAATAAATAAGCAAAAAATTAAGTGTTAAATCACATTTGTTGCTAATTTATATTCTTAGAGAAATCCTACTTTTATATGCCTGTGTTTATAGAGTGCTACAATTACCTATGCTAACAATAATATCTTGTTGCATCAAGCATTATTAATGGGTGATAATTAACAGTGTTCTTGTACAATAACAAGATACAACATTGTCCAGTTTGCTTTGATACGATGTGATTATATCATTAAAATTACCATGAATTTTTAAAATGGAATTTCTTTTCAGGAGAAAGTAAAATTATACGTAAATATTTTATTTTTTAAAGCACCAGTAAGTAAAATGTTTTTGTTGACATAGCTATTAATAGAAAAGTCAGCTTTAATTTTACTACAGATTTAATATTATTTAAAAATAGTGTCAAAGGAAATAGTATTTTTAAATATCCACTTAAGTTCTCAAAAAAAAAACTGAAATAGTCCAGTAAGAGATAAAATTCTAATAGAGATTAATGAAAAATAACTATTATCTGCTCTTTTCATGAATTGTTGTGAAACATGTAACATAAAAAAATGTTTGTTCAGTTTCTATATTTTTAAAAAAAATTTTTTTTTCAACGTTTATTTATTTTTGGGACAGAGAGAGACAGAGCATGAACGGGGGAGGGGCAGAGAGAGAGGGAGACACAGAATCGGAAACAGGCTCCAGGCTCTGAGCCATCAGCCCAGAGCCCGATGCGGGGCTCGATGCGGGGCTCGATGCGGGGCTCGAACTCACGGACCGCGAGATCGTGACCTGGCTGAAGTCGGACGCTTAACTGACTGCGCCACCCAGGCACCCCAGTTTCTATATTTTTTAAAACTCTCTCTATATTTTTAATATAATGCATGAAGAGAAGCATATTATTTTGGCCATTGATTTACCTTTAACAACCTAAGCTACATTTTACATTTAAAGTTCATTCTTTTCTCTGGTAAGGGAAATATGTATTTTTCTTTAATTTTTATCTTGAAAATAGCATCTCCTTGCTGGCAGAAAGTAATAAACATTTATAGCTATCCATAATCTGATTACTTGGAGTAGATAAAATTCTGTATATTTCCTTGCATCTTTGAAATTAACACTTAGAGAAAGTACCAAAAACAGTATATGCTTAAGATATTTTCATTTATCCTAGCCTTTCTCAAGAAGAGGTAAATAGTTTCTGTTATTTTATTTTTAACTTCTCAGGCATGAAATTGTAAGGAGATGATCTATTTGCAAATGAACTCTTTTTACATGCAAAGAGTAATATTATTTTGTTATTCAGTGGCATTCTTCAAATCTTTAATGACATCTGTTTTTACCAAGCAGGAAGGAGAGGCCATCACTCAGTAGGTGAATGGCCTAAGCTTCTGTTAACAACTGGCTGGGAATTAAAATCCTTGTTACACAAAACTATTTTCAATACACCTAATCTTTGCCCCTTTCTGTGTTAGAGGTCCACGACTTTTACTCTGAAGCAATCCGCTGAGTTTCTGGACAGATTTGCATATTATTGTTTTATTATATCTTGCCAGTTATGGGAATAAAAAGCTATTTGAAAAATAAAAATAGTACTTCTATAATAATTTGATGCATATTAAATGACTGCTATAATTCATAAAATTTGCTTTTCCTACATACAGAGGCATTTCATCCCATGAGACAAATTTAAGGACATCACAGTCTCATTAATGCAAATAGTAACAAAAAATGTAGCACAATGACATTCTGAATTATAAAGATTTCTTAATTAAATGTTTTATATTTTTGTTTCATTTTTGAATTTTGATACATAAAGTCAATTTAGTATTTCATCTCTTCCTCAAATGTTTCCTTTTTTCCACAACAAATTTACCTATGTTTCTGCATGTATCATAGATATAGATAGATATTTAGGTATCTTTCCATATATATTTTGTTGAAAGAATTTCAAAAAACAGAAAGTATGAGCCTATATGTCTATCGCCCAGTATCTTGTATCCTATTGTTACAAAGAGATACTATGGGGCAAGGGTAACATATGTCTGAAATGTAACTTTTTTTATTGACTTTAAAAACAATAAAACAATTACGTACTTCTTCTGTACATATAAGCACTTTCCCACGAAGATATTAAAAGTAGAAAAGCCCTAGTATGTAATTAGTCTTTTTTAAATTATTTTTTAATATGAAATTTATTGTCAAATTGGTTTCCATACAACACCCAGTGCTCATCCCAACAGGTGCCCTCCTCAATGCCCATCACCCACCCTCCCCTCCCTCCCACCCTCCATCAACCATCAGTTTATTCTCAGTTTTTAAGAGTTTCTTGTGGTTTGCCTCCCTTCCTAAGTTTTTTTTTTCCCCCTTCTCCTTCCCCATGGTCCAGCAATAGAACTGGTAGGAATTTACCCAAGGGATACAGGAGCGCTGATGCATAGGGGCACTTGTACCCCAATGTTTATAGCAGCACTTTCAACAATAGCCAAATTATGGCAAAGAGCCTAAACAGATGAATGGATAAAGAAATTGTGGTTTATATACACAACGGAATACTACTTGGCATTGAGAAAGAATGAAATATGGCCTTTTGTAGCAACGTGGATGGAACTGGAGAGTGTTATGCTAAGTGAAATAATTCATACAGAGAAAGACAGATACAATATGTTTTCACTCTTATGTGGATCCTGAGAAACTTAATAGTATATTGTCTTTAAGATAGTTAGCTTGGGGGCGCCTGGGTGGCTCAGTAGTTTGAGCCTCAGACTTTGGCTTAGGTTATAATCTCATGGCTCGAGGGTTCAAGCTCCGCATTGGGCTCTGTGCTGACAGCGTGGACCCTGGTGCCTACTCCAGAGTCTGTGTCTCTTCTCTGCATTCCTCCCCCATTCGAGCTCTGTCTCTCTGTCTCTTAAAAAATAAATAAACATTGGGGCGCCAGGGTGGCTCAGTCAGTTAAGCGTCCGACTTCGGCTCAGGTCACAATCTCGCAGTCCGTGAGTTCGAGCCCCGCGTTGGGCTCTGGGCTGATGGCTCAGAGCCTGGAGCCTGCTTCCAATTCTGTGTTTCCCTCTCTGTCTGCCCCTCCCCCGTTCATGCTCTGTCTCTCTCTGTCTCAAAAATAAAAAATAAACATTAAAAAAATAAATAAAATAAATAAATAAACATTAAAAAAAAAAAGATAGCTTAGTTCCCTTAACCAGCAAATTTTCAATAAATGAAAAGTTAATTTTGTTTTAATTTTTTTCCTAACACTTATACTAAGATATGGAAATCTCACCTGAAAATTTATCATTTAAGAATTGCCTTTAAAAATTTTGGCTGCCTGAATTTATACTGCATATTATAAAAACAAATGGGATAAAATTTTAATTTAAAGCATTCTTGGATATTAGCAGCAAGAGTTATCTATGTGAAGCAAATTCATATCCTTACTATAGGGAGATATGTTAAACTAGACCAGAAAATATTACAATATTTAAAAAATCTAATGACTGAGAGCACAATTAAATAAAACAAAATCAAAGAAAAATAACTTAGCAAGGGTGAATCCCAGAAGAAACAAAGCAAGAGAATCAGATCCACACCACCTTCGGATGTTGGATTCTTCAAAGGGAGGATAAATATAAGCATTTAAAGAAATAAAACATAAAAGGACAACATTAATAAATAGAAAAACACTATGAAAATTGATCAAAGCATATGCGAAAAAGAAACAAATATACTATTAAGAAAATGAAATACTAAAAGTAAAAATTACATATTCAGTAGATTGGGCATGTTGGTCTAGAACTGGCAGATCACTCTAGCACTTTTATAATTCCACAGTTTTGGGCAAGTCACTTCCTGATATAAACCCAGATATATCTTCCATGAATATAAATTTCATCAATAATATGTTATATACATTTTTCTCTATTGTATCATGCTTTATGTTTCAAATCTATCATTATTCATTTTTAAAATGTACTTTTTATAAAATTAATATATTTCAAATACTCTCTTGTTACCACCTATATGCCAAGTACACTTTGACAAATCCTTGAGGGGGCAAAGCTAAAAATGTTGGAGAAAATATGTAATATAAAATGTTAAATCCATCAATGAGGTAAGATAAAGAAACATTTTTAAGCTAAAAATTAAACAAAAATATGAACAGTCAATTGTTAAAGTGATTTCCACTTGATGGTATTTGTAAAAACAGGCAAAGGTAATATTAATTGCCATGCACATGTAGAGTGTGGCACCAGAAGACAAAACTCAGATTTAATAGCTGGGTAATAAAACTGGAGCAAACTCAGGATACATACGGATGTCTTTCTTGTTTCAGGTATATTCTACCATAAAGACAAACAAGTTTAAAAAAGCAGCCAAATATTTAAATGATACATAAACTGACTAGTTGAGGCACTTCATACCTTTCGGGATGCCAGGGACTTGAAGCAAAGGGAATACCAAGGGGTGAGCTCATCATTTAGTACAGGTCTTCCCTTTTGGTATTTGCCAATTCCAAAGCAGTTAGTGATGGCCTGTCAAAGAGAAATCATAAGAGATAGTACAGAACAGAAGATGGGACTTCAGGCTCTTCCAAGGAAGAGAGTTTCTGGAAAAATCCACAGGTTGGAATACCTAACAGTTTTCACTATATGAGTAAGGATAGACTGGAAATAGATCAGTGTCTACAGACAAACTGATCTTCAAATCATCTGAACCCTTGGTTCCACTTAGAAGAGAAGATATACATACACCTATTGCTACTGCAACCCAAAATGATGAGTAAATTCTCTATGAATTCTTAAAAATAAGAAAGCCTTTGATTATATCTAAAAAGTCCAACATTTGGGGCACCTGGGTGTCTTAGTCACTTAAGCGTCTGACTCTTGATTTCAGCTCAGGTCGTAATCTAATGGTCATGAGATCAAGCCCCATGTCAGGCTCTGTGCTCAGTGTGGAGCCTGCTTAACATTCTGTCTCTCCTTCTGCTCCTCCCCCCACCTCAGAAACTAAATAAATAAAAATAAATAGAAAATAAAAATCTAGAAAGTCCACATTCAACAAAAATTGCCAGTCCTATCAATAGATAAAAGCAAATGAGGAATAACCAGGAGAATACAGACAAAAGAAACAGATTAACAAGAAAAAAAATTATCAGATAAAGACTTTAAAATACCTATGATTAGTATTCATGAAATAGAATACATAACAGAATTTTAGTAGATAAATGTGAAATGTAAAGGGAAGGAAGGAAGGGAAAAAGGAAGCAAAATAAAGAAGAGAATAAAAACATACTTTACGATTTTCTGAAGGAAAATTAAAAGTAAGGATTCAGTAGATAGGTTCACTAATTAGACATAGAAATAATTAATAAACTAGAAATTTAGTTCTACTTTAGTCATTTTGTTCTGCTATAACAAAAATATCAGACTAGGTAGCTTAAACAATATACCTTTATTACTCATAGTCTTGGAGTCTGGGAATTTCAAGATCAAGGTGCTGGAAGATTTATTCCAGGTGAAGGCCTTCATGACTTACATATAACCACCATGTTGCCATATCCTACATGGCAAAGAGAGAGATTATCTCTTATGTCTCTTTCTGTAGGAGTACTAATCCCCTTCATAGGGGTTTCACCCTCATGACCTAATTATGTCCCTAAGGCTCCTCACTAAATACCATCACGTTGGAAAGAAGGGCTTGAAGCTGTCACTTTTGGGGAGCACAAACATTTGCTCCATGGCAAGACCCGAGGAAATAACCAAACTGAAGCATGGAGAAAAGAAAAAAAAATAAACATCAAAAAATATATTGGACAGAGGGTAACTTTTTACCATATGTGTGAAACAGAAGCCTTGAGAAATACAGGAAGAAAATGTAGAATATAAATATTTTAGGAGATAACAGACTAGATTTTTCCAAAAGTAATAAAAGACATCAGGCTAAATATACAAGAAGAATCGAGAGGGTCGAACCAGATAAATATAAATAATACCATTCCTGATACCTCTAAGTCTAGTGAACATCAACACCAGAAGATAATATGAAAAACCATGAGGTAAACAAAATACAGTACAACTCTCTCAAAGGAACAGCAATAAAAAAAAAAAAAAAAGGAACAGCAATAAGACTAATATTTGTCTTCTCAAAAGAAACAATAGGTAAGACAAGAAACTGTTATTTGAAAGGAAACATCATACCCCAAGTTACATTGCTACTAAAAGTATTCTTCAAGAATCTATGCAAACTAAGGACACTTTTAGACAAAGAGTAAATAAGATTATTCATTAGCAGTAGGCACACATTAAAGACAATACTAAAAGGTAATCTTCAGGCAAAACAAACAAACAAATACAATGAATGGTTGGGTAAAACCAAAGTTATGCAGTAAGGAATGATTATTAACAAAAAGCATACATAGGTGGGTAAATATGTAAGTATTGACTTTTCAAACAACAAAACATACCTACAGCTTCGAAATATGCCTATCATTAAATACATAACATTAAGAATATGGTAGCAGAGGTTAACTGAAGTTAAAATGCCATGAATAGTTTTTACACTGTAAAAAGGTTGAGAGTGCTCATTTGTTTCATATTCTAATAAATCACTAGTGAATGTGATGAACGCTAGGGTGACCACAAAAACAAGACTAAAAGAATGTATAAAGAATGAGCTAAATGAGAAATTGGAATAGCAAAAACAAAACAAAACAACGCAAAAAACATCACAATACTGGGGCACCTGAGTGGCTCAGTCTGTTAGGCGTCCAACATCAGCTCAGGTCATGATCTCGTGTTTCATGGTATCCAGCTCGCGTCAGGCTCTGTGCTGACAGCTCAGAGCATGGAGCTGGCTTCGATTTCTGTGTCTCCCTCTCTCTCTGTCCCTCCCTCGTATGCGCCCTCTCTCTCTCTCATAAATAAATAAACATTTAAAAAAATTAAAGTGTAGAAAGATAGATTGAAATAAGGTATTCAATTATTTAATATATATGTGAACTACTAGATTGGTTTTAAAATACATGCTCCTTATAAGATACTTATAAGAGACACATCTTGATTACAAAAAACCCAGAATGTTTAAAAATAAAACAATAACATATAACCAGATACTATAAAAAATAAAAATGTTTTAGCTATACAAATGTCAAAGTAGACCTTAAGAAGCACTACCGAGGTCATTCCGTGAAACATTTAATAATAATCAAATGTGAAACTATCAAGAAGATACACTAATAGTAGATTTAATGCTTGTATATAAATTTAAAATAGAGAAAGCAAAAATCGGCATAACATGAAGGAGAAATAAAAAAAAAAAGATTATCAGGGCATCTGGGTGACTGAGTCAGTTAAGCATCTGACTTATTTTGGCACAGGTCAAGATCGCGTGGTTCCTGATATTGAGCCCCATGTAGGGCTCTGTGCTGGTGATTCGCTTTCTCCCTTGGGATTCGCTCTCTCCCTTCTCTCAGCTCTTCCTCTGCTCACGTGCAGGCATGTGTGTTCTCTCAAAATAAATTACAAAAATGTGTATCATAGTGGGAGTTTTTTATATAACTCATTTAAAGAAGTCAATAAATTTATAGAAGACTTGAAAAACAATATTAAAAACTTGACCTCATAACCATAAAGAAATACTCAACAGCTAACAACAGTGGAGTGCACTTCTTGTCCAAGTGGGATATTGGACAATATACTGTAATGGAACATGCTATGAGAGAAAATAAATCTCACCAAATTTCAAATGCAATACATGGTATATCTTCTGCACATTATTTAAGTAGGCTACACATCAGCAATCAAATCATAATTACAAAATTTCCAAATTTGAGTAAAGTATGTCCTAACCTTCAAAACAATCCATATAGCACAGAAGAAACCACACTGGAAATTAGAAAATAATTTTAAATTAAAAATGACAACGAAGTAAAATATTTCAAATCATCCTGGATATAGCCAAAACTATACACAGATGAGAATGGTAACCTGAATAATGTTATATTGTAAAAGAACCTATCACTGAAAAATAAAAAACAAAACAAAACTCTCCTACAAAGAAAACCCTTGCTTTAAGTCCTGTAAGCTAAAGTCCACATAAGAAAAGAAAGGTTAACAATCAATGAGTTAAGGTGTCCACTCCAGGAAATTAGGAAACAGCGACAACACCTTAAAAAAAGTAGGACAGAAATAATACAAATGGGAGTAGAAATAGAAAATAGAAAAAATATACACAGCTAGGATCAAGAGACCTGCAAGATGGTGTTTTGAGTAGATTTATGAAATTGATAAACTGTTATTAGACCTGATCAATGAAAAAGAATAAACCATATAATTAATAAAACATAAGATACTGTTATTGACTCTAGACATTAAAAATTGGGGGTCTATTTTGAATAACTGTATGTCATCTAAATTGCATATAGATAACATTTATAAATATGCAGTAAAATATGTTCAAACTTAGAATAAATTTAAAAATCCAAAAAAATGTTATAATTACAAAGGAACTAAAACCTATAATTAAAAAGTAATTTTAAAAACCAGATTTTGTCCCAAGGAAACACTTGATCCAGATCATTTCCTTGGTGAATTATTCAAAACATTAGAAAATAAATTAACATCTACCTTACATTATTTCTTCCAGATAATGGAGAGAGAGGAAAAAAACCGTATTTTATGAAGCCAGCATAACCTTGATAACAAAGACTAGCGTCCGATCTCATTGGTAAAAATAATTGAAAAACTCTGGAAGAAAATACCAGTAAACAAATGTACAGGAAAATAGGTCATGTTTATATTGATTTAATTTTAGAAATCTACAATACCTATAGGGGATTAGTGATAGAAATACAAGTAGAAATACAAGTAGAAAAATACCTATAGGGGATTAGTGATAGAAATACAGTAAAGGGAAATTTTGTTATAAGGGGATAGACAAAAGAATATGTGGTAAAATATCACACTAATTTATGATAAAACTCTCTGGAAGAAGTATGGGAAATCTCTGCACCTAACTTTCAATTTTTCTGTAAATCTAAAGCTTCTCTAAAAAAAAGTTCTTTAAGGGGCGCCTGGGTGGCGCAGTCGGTTAAGCGTCCGACTTCAGCCAGGTCACGATCTCGCGGTCCGTGAGTTCGAGCCCCGAGTCCGGCTCTGGGCTGATGGCTCAGAGCCTGGAGCCTGTTTCCGATTCTGTGTCTCCCTCTCTCTCTGCCCCTCGCCCGTTCATGCTCTGTCTCTCTCTGTCCCAAAAATAAATAAATGTTAAAAAAAAAAAAAAGTTCCTTAAAAAATATATTTATAGGGTACCTGGCTGGCTTAATCAGAAGAGTATGGGACCCTTGAATATGGAGTTGTGATTGGAGGCCACATTAGGTATAGAGATTACTTACATAAATAAACAAGCAAACAACGGAACTTTAAAAAATTAAAAAAATAAAAATAAACCTTGTAATCCAGAGATAGAAGGGATTGTTTTTTGTTTAATAAGAGCTATTTATAAAACACCCAGAGCAAAATCTCATCCCTAAAGGTGAAATGTTTAAAGCTTTTCTTCTGATACCAGGAAGGAGATATGGAGCTATTTACATTTCTATGCAACATTGTATTAGTGGTGTTAGGCAATCTGTAATACAAAAGTAATTCATACAATGTATTGGGATTCTAAAGAGGACTAAAACAAACATTGATCACAGAAAACATGATTGTATATAATACATAAAATAATCTACAGATAAATTACTTGAATTTAATCAGTTTAACAAGTTTATTAAATAGAGATAACTCCAGAAATCAATTATACTTCTATATATTAATAGAAATGAACTTACAATTTTATATTATGTACATTTCTATTAAATTAATGCTAAAAAACATTAGGTTTCTAGGAAATATTTTTTAAAAATTCAAGAACCCTACAGAAATATATAAAAGTATATAGAAAAGCTTTTTAAGGACCTAAATGAAGAAAGAATATTCAAAGTCCATGAAGGCGAATATATAATTTTGTAAAGACTTCAGTTCTCCCCTTAATGATCTATTAGCGCAGTGCAATTTCAAACAATCCTAAAATCTCAACACATTTGTATGTGCATGGATGTTTGTATCCTACATTTTCAATCTAAAGTTAATATGGGTGTCTCTTTTAATATAAACAAGACAGTTTGTTATGTATAACTTTAGTCAAGACATTCATGAATTGGAAAAAGTGAGGTTTGCTTTATCAAATTCTGAGTCATTATATAGCTGCCGAAATTAATACAGTGTCCTTTGACAGGGAACAGGCAATTCGATAACGGAAAACAATTACTAAGCACTAAAACACCTTAAAGTAAATAATGTCCTATATCAAAAGTACCATAAAAAGAATGGAAAAAATGCAAAATTGACAAAGACTAAATACCCAGATAATATTTTAAATGATTGGCATCATAAAAAAAAAAAAGATGGGGTGCCTGGGTGGCTCAGTCAGTTAAGTGTCTTGATTTCGGCTCAGGTCAGGATCTCAACTTTCATGAGTTCGAGCCCTGCAAATTGACAGTGAAGCACCTGCTTGGAATTCTTTCTCCCTCTGACCCTCCTCTGTTTGTGCTCTCTCTCTCTCTCTCTCTCTCTCTCTCAAAATAAGCAAATAAACATTTAATTTTTTTATTAAAAATTTAAGAAAATAAAGAAAACCATGGACAGGCTCTTCACAGAGAATGAAATCAGAATTTTTAAACTGTGGTACTGAGCAGTTGATTGCAGAGTTAAAGCAGATGAGAGAATTTCCACACTCAGCAAGGTGGTAGTTTACGAATTACTAGAAACAACATCAAGTATTGGCAAAGATGAAGAGCAAGGTGGTCAGTTACATTCCATTTGTGGGAATGCAAATCAGTTCAACTATCTTGGAAAACAATTTGGCATTATTTCAAAACGCTGAACTTGAGCATATCCTATGATCCAGAAATCCAATTGCTAGGTATATGACCTACTTAAACTCTCGCCCATGGTCACCAGAGAATATAGAAGAATGTCCATATTACAGCTGCCTTATCTACCTGTGATAATATATCTGTATCTATCACAAATGTCCATTAACAACATAAACAAAAACTAGATTGAAGTATACTCATACAGTGAAATACAGTACTATAGACGTAGATTACAGAGGAAATGTGAGAAAGGTACGGAAGTTTCTGCTTACTGACTTTAATATTTACTGTATCATAGAGGCTTAGTTACATTCTAAAAAGATAGAGAAGGAAATTGGACAGCGAATTTGAAGGGAGTGGTAAAAATTTAAACATAATTACCAAGCTTCTCTGAGGCCCCAGCTGAGGTTGGCAATCATAAATCAGTAATGGTTCCCATCAGCAATGTCAACCACTTATCTCTAACAACACTTGGCAGGAACTATTAGCTCGCTGATAAATCCATTCCCTTCTGACTCATTCATTTTCCAAAATATTTATGAAAAGCAACAATGCCAGGCAATATTGAATTCTGGCTTTCTAAGAAGAAAGAACTGTGTAATGTGGTGGGCCATTTGGCAAATAAGCTGACTTAAGGGCAATTTTGTCAGCGAAAGGAGTTAAATAAATATATGTAATTCTACATTGAAATATGTAAATGTTATGAAAATGGTAAGATAAAATGTCAGAGAAATTCAGAGGTTAAAAAAGTATAAAGTTTTTCTAAAAGTGAATGTAAAAGCGCCATTAACTTTCTATTTTTTAGCATATTTTTTGTCGTTCAGGTGACTGTGACCTGTTGTTTTTTCTCGTATTTTAGGTCTCTTCTGCCTGTTGTTTCCTGATTTTAAATTTTCTCTAATTTTTATGAAAAGAAAAAAAAACTAGTTTTTACCCCCATTCTTTTTTTTTTTTTACATTTCAAACACAGAGAAATACAAGTGTATAATTCTAATTGTCAAAAATGGGTTCATTGGAGGGAAAGATAAAGAAATATTAACTAGGAACAAGAACACTGAGGTATAGCTTATTACACATGCCGGTAACTGTCTTAGTGGCCTTGGACAAATAACTTCACCTCACTAAACCCATTCTGGGGATTTTGAGCTCTAAGAAGCACCTAAGTTTTTATTTATATTAAAGTAATTTACAAAAAATTAAAGGCACCTTTACATTAATCTATTTTATCACACAAACACACAGACACACATAGTGCTAACTTTCAAAAATATGCTCACAATATAAAAATAAATGTAAATATGATTATTCAGAATAATAAATAATATGTGGCAAAAATAGCAAGAGACAGCATCATTAAAAACAAAACAAGGGGCGCCTGGGTGGCTCAGTCGGTTGGGCGTCCGACTTCAGCTCAGGTCACGATATCTCGCGGTCCGCGAGTTCGAGCCCGGCATCGGGCTCTGGGCTGATGGCTCAGAGCCTGGAGCCTGCTTCCGATTCCGTGTTTCCCTCTCTCTCTGCCCCTCCCCCGTTCATGCTGTGTCTCTCTCTGTCTCAAAAATAAATAAACGTTAAAAAATTTTTTTTAAAAACAAAACAAAACAAAAAAGGGATAAGAGCAGAGGGTAAAATATGAATTAAAGTTCCAGATTCCATTGTTTCTTTATATTACCTATGATGAAGTTTTAGAGTGATGGGGGTTCACGTGGTCTGGAAATGACCATCAAGAAATAATTCTTAGAGATGTCTTTGGTGCAAAAAGGTGATTTTATTAAAGCACAGGGACAGGACTCGAGGACAGGAAGAGGTGCACTGAGGTTGTGGGGGTGGCCCTTTTATGGAGTCAGGGGACATAAAGTCAAGAGGGGGTTTTACTAAAGACTTATTGGAGGCCTATCTAGTGTCACTAAGGTTGTTTTTCCCTCTAGCAAAGCATTAACACCAACACAGTAAGGAGTTCCTGGACTTTAGGCCATTGATGGGATTGCCTTTTTCCTGTAGTTTTTTTGTCTTACAAATTTGGCTTTGTTATTTTGGTTTTTTGTTTTGTTTTGTTTTTTTGTCCTTTCCTGTTTTGGGGTAGCCAGGAATGTCCAAGGAATATCATACATGTCCCACCTTGGTGGGGTTGGGGGCTGTTAGCCTGCACTTTTCCCTCAGTTTGCCCCACACTCCGTCATCACCTATATTATGAAATTTTTATAAATTAAGTAAATTACTTACATTCTATCAACCTCCCTTACTTTATCTGTAAATAAAGGAAAATAATATTAATATCCTAGAAAGCCCTATTGTGAGAACCACTCGGGTAAGAATGTTGGCTATTGTCATGGGCTTTACCTCCACCCTGGCAGACCGCACTGTTCCCGAGGGAGAGATGTGTAAGAGATGTGTGGAAAAAAAAAAAAAAAAAGGATGTTTTTTGGATGTGTAAAAGAAAAAGGTTATTTTTTATTTTTTAATTTTTTTTTATTGGGCACTGAGCAAGTGCTATGTGAAATGAAAACAATTCAGTGGTTGAAATTACCTAATGCTTTATCGAAACACCCCAAAACATGGTATTAAAAAATAATCCCTGTTTTCTTCTATCTCCTTTGTTTGGAATTCAGTATGAAACTTGATAAGCAAAGAGAGACCAGTTGTATAAAACCATGGGTACATTGAAAGAGCAGACCTACTCCAGCCGACTCCATCTTGTTCTGTGTCCTCCACCTTGAGTGACTATGTCCCCAACTTGCCCCCTTTCTGGGAAAATCGCAGAAACCTCAGACCACGCCTCCTCCCCTTGAGTAACCTCCCGCTCACCCATTCAAACTTCCTAATCAAAACACACCCGGCAACCTGCGTAACAGGACTCCGACCCTTCCCCAGCCAATTGGCCAAGGCCACAGCCATTACCTCACCAACTGCCCCTAGACCCCTATAAAACCTTTGTGCTTTTGAAACAGGCTCTCTCTCCCCAGCATCTCACCGTTGTGTCCGTGCAGATAGGGGATTGAGCTCAAGCTAGCTCGAATAAAGGCTCTTTGTTTTTGCATCAGACTCGGCTCCCTGGTGGTCTTTGGGGATCACGAATTCTGGGCATAACAACATAAGTAATAAACCATATAAAAGAATCAGAGTAGAAATTATGCATTATGAATGGTGAAGTGAAACAATCAGAACATGCTATAATAAGGAGTATGGAGGAAGAATATGTCTCATAGTGAGAAGGCAAGCCAGATGTCTGAGGTCAGTTACACCCCTTTGCATGCTTTTAGCTTCTGTAACCTTGCTTGCCTCTTGCAACTGGATCACCCGGCAGAAGAACCAAGCCGCACTTGGAGATCTTGGAAGGCAGGAGGTCTATTTTTCATTGGTGGGCTCAGAGGAGATCATTCTCCAGAAGTCTGAGCCCAGAGCATCAACAGAGGGGACAATTTATAGTCTGTTACTTCCGCATTCCTCATTGTAGTAATTCAGTGACAGCAGCAAGCAGGTAGGAAGCAAATCCCAGAAAGGGAGTCTTCTG
The DNA here is from genome assembly GCF_016509475.1 of Prionailurus bengalensis. Classification (NCBI taxonomy): domain Eukaryota; kingdom Metazoa; phylum Chordata; class Mammalia; order Carnivora; family Felidae; genus Prionailurus; species Prionailurus bengalensis. Next base: position 89,334,994 of record NC_057348.1, on the reverse strand, counting down.
GCAGGCAACGGAATTCCCTTATCAGTGCTGTCGGCCATCTTAAAACAGATTTTTCCCTATCACAACAGCCACCTGCCCATGTAGCACAACCGATAGTGCTCTCCCCCTTTTTTTTTGCCTTGAGCTCCTGCAATCTCTCCCACCTGTGCAACTCAGAAGCTAGCCAGGCATAAAAGAAGGCCAGTGCCAGGGCTCAGGGCTCAGCCTTTGGTGGTGACTCTGCTGGGCCGGCACCAGTGTGAAATAAACAGTCTTTTCTGATTCCCCCAGTGCATGTCGCTTGTCTCTTCCTAGGTGCCAAGTATTTGCTGTAATATTGCGGTGCACTGCCAGGAAGCCAATAGCAGCACTAGCCCCTTGAACCATCATTGTTGGAGGCCAGCCGAGAGACTACTCACTGTGGTCCCCTGTGATGGAAACGAAGGCACACCGCTGGTGATTTCACTGGACCCCGACCCTTGCCAGCCCGACAATAGGCGGCCACACCTTGTTCCAAAGGACTTCAGAGGTAATCAGAAAATTCTGCCAGGATGGGACATCGTATGGGGTAAGTGTCCCTGGGAACCCAGGACACCGTTCAGGCCTGCCACAGAGGCAGAAGAGGAGTTTTATCAACTCCCAGGCGACACAGTCGCTGCATAAAACAGGGAAGCCCTGGGTGGAAGTGGAATCTGCAATCTGTCTGTGTGTGTGTGAGGGCCCATGCTCCATGGTGTCGGGTACAGAGCCTGGGTGGGTCCTACCCTGTGATTCTGTGATGACCTCAGAGGCCTGATCTGAGTCAGGGGTTTATACTGACCTGCCAATGCTAAGAAGCATCTAATGCCTGGGAGGGGAGCAGCCAGGCAGATGAAACTACGTCTTCCCTTGTATTTGTCCTGTGACACTGTACATTGGGAGGGACCTATCTAGGATACCAGGATGGGGGGAAATTTCTCAAAACAAACTGTTTTGGAATGTATGATTAAGAATTTTAAAAAGGGATTTTCAGGTGACTATGGGGTCAAGTTCACCCCCCGGGAAATTATACACTCTCTGTGAAATAGAATGGTCTACATTTGGTGTAGGTTGGTCCCCTGAGGGCACCCTAGATGTCCCCACAGTCCAAGTTGTTTAGAAAGTAATTACTGGGGGGCCCTGGCCACCCAGATTAATCCCCATGTGTTGACCAATGGCTGGAAATAGCCCAAGTCAAGACCCCTTGGGTCCAGTTCTGCATTAATAGTAAGGGACAATGTAGGATCTTAGTGGTGCAGGCCGAGAGGAATACCTCATAGCAGAAAAAAAAATGTCCCCCGTTCTCCAAGAAAATTCAGAAGTAGTCCTTCCATTTCTGCCACCACATGCCCCCGGCACTCCATCAATCAAGAGAGGGGGACCTCACCTGCCTGACAGTCCACCCCCATCAGTCTCGCCTCTGCCAGCAGCCAGTCCACCCCAACAAGGGACACCTGAACTGGGAGAAAGATGTCTTCGGTCCATGGTTCAAAGTCCAAGGCCACCAAGAGCAATACAGATGTCACTGCAGGAGACTAGGGATCCCCAGAGAATAGGCCCCAACAGGACCCTACAAGAGGGGGGGATCGTTTTTCTACTACCAACCATTTTCCACTACTGACCTTCTCAACTGGAAACACAACATGCTGCCCTACTTTGAGAAGCCCCAGGTGATGATAGATCTCGAATCCACATTCCAAACTCACCACCCTGCCTGGGTCGACTGTAAGAAGATTCTGCTTACTCTTTTTAACATAGAAGAGTGCCAGTGAATCAATATTGAAGCCAGAAAATGGCTCCAGACTCAGACACCAGATGGACAACTAAACATTGAAGCTTGGGCATGGGAGGCCATGCCCAAAGAGGAGCCCTGTTGGGACCACAACACAGATGTGGGAAGGGATAGATTAGAAAGGTACTGACTCGCCTTCCTTCAAGGGGTAAATGCAGGGACCAAAAAGCCCACCAAGCCCACCAGAAATCTGAGGGCCTACAAAAGCCAGGAGAGAGTTCTGCTGATTTCTATGAAAGATTATGTGAAGTCTTCAGAGTTTACACTCTATTCAATGCAGAAGCCCCCCAGAACCAGTGCATGGTCAATGCTGCCTTGGTGGGACAGGCCCAAAGTGACATGAGAAGCTTCAAAAATTAGAAGGATTCCCTAGAAAGAACACCACCAAACTACTGGCAGTCGCCAATAAGTTTTTTGTAAATCGAGATCAAGTTGCCAGAAAGGAGGCAGACTGAAGAATGAAACAAAAGGCAGCTCTCCTTGGGGCTACCACCCTCTCTGGAAGGACCACCATGGAAACCATGAAGGATTCAAGAACAAAAATGAAGGGTACCACGGCAACAGGATCAATGTGCCTACTGCAAAGAATTTAGACACTGGGAAAATGAATGCCCCAACTGCCAAAAGGGAAAACCAAAATTTCCACTCCACCTACCCACTGCCAACCAGAGCCACCTGAGGCTGACTTAATTGGACTGGCAGTAGTGGATTCTTTTTTTTTTTTTAATTTTTTCTTTCAACGTTTATTAATTTTTGGGACAGAGAGAGACAGAGCATGAATGGGGGAGGGGCAGAGAGAGAGGGAGACACAGAATCGGAAACAGGCTCCAGGCTCTGAGCCATCAGCCCAGAGCCTGACGCGGGGCTCGAACTCACGGACCGCGAGATAGTGACCTGGCTGAAGTCGGACACTTAACCGACTGTGCCACCCAGGCGCCCCTGGCAGTAGTGGATTCTGATTAGGAAAGAATGGACTCTATCCAACTGGTCCCCCATGAGCCCAGGGGCAAAATGAAGGTATGGGGCCAGACCATAGACTTCATGGTTGACACTGAGGTGGAACACTCAGTGGTGGCACACAAGGTGTCACCTCTGTTGGGTTAATAAGTCACCATCATAGGAGCCACTGGGAGGCAAAAACTGAAGGCCATTTTGCGGTCCCCAACAATGCTGGCTAGGGGTGGGCGTCAGCAAATAGTTCATGAATTCCTACATCCACCTGACTCCCTGGTCTTACTGTTAGGTGGAGACCTCCTAGCCAAGATGGGCACAGAAATAGCCTTCACTTTGGATGGATAGATGCAGTTGTGCCTAAACAAAAAGGCCCAACCCATGATTTTGTCCCTGATGATACCACAAAAAGAACGGAGGTTATATCCTTCCCCTCCTGATGAGCCAACTGTGGCCCCCAAGCTAGAAGCTGAATTCCCTTCAGTTTGGGCAGAAGAGAACCCCCATGGTCTGGCAAAAAAACACTGCTCAATGTTAATTGACCAAAGCCTGGGGCCCGACCTGTCAAAATACACCAACATATAGTTCCACGGGAAGCACGCCTAGGGATCCAGACACACTTGAATAGGCTACTCAAATGGGGACTTCTAAAACAATGCCAGTCCCCATGGAATATTCCCCTGCTTCCCATGAAAAATCCTGGGACAAATGGTTACCTCCCTGGACAGGACCTAAGAGCCATGAATGAAACCGTCATCATGCCGCATTCAGTGTTGCCTAACCCATACACTCTACTAGGACTCATATCCTCTGAGGCAGGATGGTTCACATGTCTAGATTTAAAGGACAACTTCTGTCTCCAGCTAGTGCCTAATAGTCAACACCTATTTGACTAACTCCAGCTAGTGCCTTTGGATGGGAAAACCCTACCACAGGGACAAAGGAACAATTCACTTGGACTAGACAGCCACAAGGATTCAAAAATTCACCAGCCTTGTTCAGTGGGGCACTGGGATCTGATTTAGCCAGGTTTCCTAGATGGGACCTAGGATATGTCCTCCTCCAATATGTGGATGATCTCTTGCTAGGCAGTCCCATGTGGACCCAATGCTGGGAGGGAACCAGGGCCCTACTCAGGCTACTAGTAGAGGTGGGAAAAAGGCACAGAATTTGCCAACAGGAAGTTAAATATTTGGTCTTCAAAATTACCCAAGGCAAACAGATGCTGGGAGCTGAAAGGAAACAGGCAGGCTGTGTCATTCTGGTTCCCACTATCCACCGGCAGGTCTGAGAGTTTCTGGGACTATCAGGATTCTGTCAAATATGGATCCCAGGGTTCCTGGAGTTGGCCAGACCACTATATGAGGCACTGAAGGGGGAAAGAAAAGGCACCCCTTTCCTGGGGCCCTATTAAGAAAAGGCGTTCCAAACCATAAAAACAAAACTCACAGAGGCACCGGCCTTGGGACTCCCAGATATATCAGGAGATTTCAACCTGTTCATACATGGAAACAATGGGGTGGCCCTGGGGGTTCTCACACAGTGATTTGCACCTTGGCAGAGACCAGTGTTGCAAAGCAGACTGACTCAGTTGCAGCAGGATGGCCACCCTGTCCAAGGGCCCTTGAAACCACCACACTTTTAATCAAGGAAGGAGACAAACTCACGTTTGTCTAAATGTTAAGGTTCCCCATATTGTTATTACCTCGATGGATGCCAAAGGGCAATATTGGCTAACGCATGCTCGGATGATACAATATCAGGGACTGCTATGTGAGAACCCACTTATAAGATTGGAAGCCATAAGAACACTAAACCCTGCCACTTTCTTGACTGCAGCAGCAAGGCTCCCAGGGCATAAGTGTCTAGAGGTACTCGACGACGTCCATTCTAGCTTTCCCGACCTATCAGACAGGCCCTTACAAAATCCTGACCTCATCCTTTATACCAAAGGCAGCAGCTTCATGAACGAAGCCACGAGATATGCCAGTTATGTTGTAGTCTCTGAATGTAAGGTCATAGAAGCAAAGGCCAGTCCACAAGAATGGTCAGCCTGGAGAGCAGACCTATATGGGCCCTAATTAGCCACTAGAACTCAGTAAAGACAAACAGGCCAACATATATACACTGACTTGTGCTATGCCTTCGCCACTATACACGTACTTGGGGTTCTACAGAAGGAGAGAGGACCTTTGACCGCAGGGGGAAAAGAAATAAAAAAATTGGGAAGAAATTCTAAAACTATGAAGGGCAGTCTGGGAACCGAGGAAGGTAGCAGTCATCCACTGTGAGGGACACCAGAGAGGAAGACTCAGTGTCAGAAGGTAACTGATGGGCTGACACCTCAGTTAAACAAGCAGCAGAGGAACAAACAACATCCACAAAAATCATGCTGGTCCCCGAGCTTCCAGCTTCCCCAAAGTACACAATCCAAGAAACAAAATGGGCACAATAGGAAAAAGAAGCCAGACAAAAGATTCCAGACCAAAGAATCTATATACTGGAGCAGCTAGCCCACCAGGTGGTCCTCCAAGAACATGAGCTCACCCACCTAGGAAAAACCACCTTTGAAAACTTATTAAGCTGTTACTATGTAATTGCTCAGCTCCCATCCCTCTGTGCCTCGATCTCTTAAAGCTCCCTCCTCTGAGCTCAAAATAATGCCAAACAAGGCCCTACTGGGCCCATGGGTATCCAACGCTGTGGTCAGGCACCCTTTGAAGATTTAGAGGTAGACTTTACCGAAATAAGACCCAGTAGAGGATACAAATATCTTTTGGTGTTATTCATTTGTGTGTTTTCAGGTTGGGTTGAGGCCTACCCACATGCACTGAAAACACAAGTAACCAAGGCCTTGCTAATGGATATCATTCCCAGACATGAAATTCTGTTAACCATAGGCTCAGACAGTAGCCCGGCTTTCATGGCTGAGGTGGTGAGCCAAAACCCCATGTATCCAATGGAATTTACACACAACCTACCAGCCCTAGAGTTCAGGGAAATTGGAACGCATGAACTGGACCTTCAGATTAGCTATGGCAAAACTCTGTCAAGAAACTAGTCTACCCTGGACTGAAATACTACCTGCTGCAAGTGTGATGCACTCCCTGGGCATAAGTAGAATTCTCCCCCTTCGAAATATTGTACTGGAAACCACCCCCCTTGATTAAACTCCAAGGGGGCATCAAGGAATGACAAAACTTAGAGGTCCATAAACAATTACAAGGACTAGGAAAAACTGTCCTTGAGGTACAGAGGTGTCCTTCTTTGTATGTTTGTATGTCATGGATAGGGTACCCATTTCCCTGGGAATAACCGTATACCCTCACAAACCTGGGGATCAAGTTTGGATAAAAGATTGGAAAAGGGAACCATTCAAATAAACTTGGCAGGGACCCTATTTAGTTGTGCTAACCACGCCCACAGCCCTGAAGGCTGCAGGACTAGCCACCTGGACCCTCTGTTCTCAAGTAACGCCAGCCCATCTGTCACCTGACAACCCCTTGGAATGGAAAGTAACTGCTAGCCAGAATAATCCTCTACAGATCCCCCTTCAGAAGACAGAGGATGATAAGTGGCCTGCAGCTAACACCTGAGAACTATCTATAACCAGACGCTTCTTAAATGAAGCGCCTTAAATGAACTAGAGCAAATTGTTCTCTCTCATATTTCATTGTCACCCCCTAAATATTTCTCTTTCCGTACCTGTTGTTATACTCTTTGCTGTATGGTTTACCTAAGTTACTTCCACAGATCGGTGCTTCAGTCACGAACTCTTGGTAGCCTCCCTCTACTTGCTAGTGTCAGGATGCCTTATTCTCCTTAGATGTATATGATCTGAGTTGTGATTGATGTCCTTCCCTGCATGTTGTTCTCTGCCTTTTGAACTGTCTCCTACCCCAGGATGGAATCATTCCCTCTGACGCTGAATCAGCCTTGTCTCCTACCCCTGTTGTGCATATTCCTGTTCCTAACATGCTCAAAAAGGATCCTCTCCTCTTACCAGCCATGTAATTGTTCCACTTGCCACTGCCCCTCTTGGAACCTTCCTTCCTGACTGGAGGGTTGTGTCAAAGGATCTTCTGCTGTCTTTTGCCTCCATGAGGGACAGCCCTGTTACAGGCCCATGTTACCCTGTTATCCTACTATCCTTCCCTCTGCTTGTATTCCCTCCCTTGTTCTTATTCCTCCCCCTGCTCCTACTCATTCCCCTGTTCCCTCTCCTTCCCTTGCTCCTCCGGCCCTAATGGATCAGATAATACTACCACCACACCCCTGTGCCACCGTTTACCCCTGCATGCTGGACAGATGTTATAATGCCACGAGGCCTGTAACAGGAATGGGAGAACTTACTGGACAGGATTAAATAAATAAATAAATAAATAAATAAATAAGTAACTGATAAATAAATAAATAAATAAGATGCATTTGTGGTTGCCTGATCCAATCTGCCCTGATGTTCTCCATGCCTGTTGGGTCACCTCTGACCCAACCTATCGGCCCTGCCTAGACTTGAATTGGACAGACCACTTGCTTTATAACCCCATCTGGACCAGATGTTGACTACAACTCATCACCTCCTCAATGATACCAATCACAAGCTGGCCAAAAACTACTGTCCCTGCTTGTCCGCAGAGCTCTCCCCTCCCACTTTATGCAGCTACTCTGATAACTCAGGCAACTGTAAATGTTACCCTGTTAACTAAAGACCCAGACCCCCACATGGTAATACCTGTACTAACTGGAGCTTAACTGTCCCAAATAGCTCCCAGGTGCCTGAAAAATAAAATGGGAATGGAGCCAGTCACCAATCTGACCATCAGCCAATGCAACCCAATTCTTGACAGTCAGGAACTCAGTCATCTTCCTATAACCCAACCCTGGTGTCATCCCTTCCCAGGGATTTTCTTTGTATGTGGGACGGATGCCTACCTGTGTCTACTGGCTGAATGGATGGCCATCTGTATACTGGCCTTCCTCACTCCTCAGATAAACATTATTCCCGACAATCAGTTTCCTACAGCACCCTTGGCAGCATATACACGACCAAAAAGAGCCATTCATGTCATACCCCTGCTGATTGCTTTAGGGATAGCAGCAGGGTGGGCATTGGAATAGAAGAATAGTCTCTTCAACCACTTATTATAAATTATCGCAGGTCCTAATGGATGACATAGAACAAGTTGCCAAATCTCTGGTGGTTTTACAGGATCAAGTAGACTTCTTAGCAGTGTTAGTCTTGCAAACTAGTCTTGCCAAATCTCTGGTGGTTTTACAGGATCAAGTAGACTTCTTAGCAGTGTTAGTCTTGCAAACTAGTCTTGCAGTGTTAGTCTTACAGGAGAGGGCTAGACTTGCTAACTGCCAAAAATGGATGACCGTGACTCTTCCTAAATGAGGAATGCTTCTTCTATGTTAACATATCAGGGATAGTTAGAGATATGACCCAACAACTAAGGGAGTAGATCATCAAACGGAGGCGAGAATTAGCAGATTCATGGAACTCCTGGAGCACCAAATGGAATTGGGCATCCTGGCTCCTCCCCTTAGCTGGTCCTCTCCTAATGCTTTTCATAGCCTTCCTGTTTGGTCCTTGTATTCTTAATATGCTAACCAGGTTTGTTTCCACTTGTCTAGAAACGATATAAGTCCAGCTGATGCTCCAGTTGGACCATTCTAACTGTTGCTACTCTCCTTTGAGTAGTGAAGAACCTAAGCTGTCACATTCCTCCCTTCAACATCCCTGTGAACAGAAAGAAGCCAGAATGGTCTTTGCCTCTCCTCCCGTGGCAGCAAGGGATTCCCGGCACCCCACAAACTGATTTTCTCTAAGGCTGCTACAGCAACTTGAGAATCAAGAAGGGGGAGTGAGAAGCTGGCAAGAGCAGATTAAAAAAAAAAAAAGTCCAGCCAGATGTCCAAGGCTGGATACCCCCCTTGCATGCTTTTGGCTTCTATAATCTTGCTTGCTTCTTGCATCAGTCAATTGACCACATAGCACAACTGATAGTACCCTCTCCCTTTTTTCCTTGAGCCCCTGAACTCCCCCCAGCCTTTGTAGCTGAAAGAAAGTTTACAAGTACCCAGAAGCTAGGTAGATATAAAAGAAGGCCAGCTCCAGGGCTCAGGGCTCAGCCTTTGGAGGTGACTGTGCTGGGCCAGCACCAATGCAAAATAAGCAGTCTTTTCTGATTCCCCGAGTGCGTGTCCCTGGTTTCTTCCTAGTCACTGAGTATTTGCTGTAACAATAGGGCAAAGTTAAGTAAAGGTACAAAAATTTTTAGTATTTGGGTTAATTAGTGGAAGACAGATGAAGAGTAGTGGCATCGCCTTCCCAGTCACAGGTACAGGCTTTGGTTAGAGGAAAGAGGCTCTAGACGGCAAACCAAAACAATAAGTAACATTTCTCATTTTCTACTTTGGGGATAGTTTATTTAAACTTGTCTTTGTTCCCATAAATTGACATATCTAATGGAGGAGGACTGTAATAAAATCAATCAACAGTGAAGAGCTCATTTCTGAAATTATGGAAAATAGTGCACATCAGAGATGTCGTATTACTAGGGAAATCACTTCCCAGTAGAATCCTGGTGAAGCGGTGGGCAGTTCAACACAACCATTCACCATGGCTATTTCATCATCAGTTGCCACATGGTTTCCTTAGTAGCTTAATATTGATTTTGAAACTTCATAAATAGAATCATGTTGATGAGTATGGAAAGCATAGAAAACATGTGTTGCAGTTAGGGAGCATGACACAATTATCCAATAGAGAATGAAAAATATTACCTACTTTCCCTTTGAATGCATTCTTCTAGAGACAAGTATCTAATCTTGAAAATAAGAATATTGCTTACAATTTGTTGGGTATGTATTGCTCGAGGCACAACAGTAAACATGCTGTATGTATTTAGCATTCCAATTCACTAAATAGGATATGGTATTACTTTTTTTTTTTTTTTTAGAGGCTGAGAATTACTAGCCGGTGGTGATGTCTACTGCCTTAATAGCAGCTGAAATCCAACAGTGCGTGAAATTATGTTATTTATAAAGTTGGGAAAATGTTCTTGGAATTCTTCAATATGAAAGCTTTCATATAAATATAAAATCTAATTTTATATGGAGAGTTTTATCTTTGTATTCAATGGCAAAATATTTTATAGAATTTTTAAATCTAATACATAAAAGAAGAAATTTAAGAGGTCAAGCATGAGTCTACCAGAAGTTTAGCAAATGTTTCTATAAAATGCAAATAGACCATCACTGACCTAGGGTATATTATTTCCTCTGAAATTACAGGATAGGTTCCTTTTCTCCTTTATTCTATCCCTGACCAAAAAAGAAAAAAAAAAAAACAAACTGGTAAAAGAAGTGTGATGAGAGATGTTGAATTCATACATGACACTTCACACTCCCTCAATTTGATTGTTTTGAATTTTTTGAAAAGTAATATTAGTTCTATGTCAACATCTTTGATCAAAGGCTTTCAAAATCTGTGCTTAATCAACAAGCATAGCAAAGACTCTAATTAATTATTTCATAAACATAAACATCTACTCTTTAAGTCTTTCATGTGAAATACTTCATCCTTTCTTCCCTCTTATTTTACAAGCAGTCTTTTAATTATTAGTCAGTTAGCTGGGGCATTTATTTAGTCTTAGTTCCATCATCATTCTTTTTTGACATTGGATAAAACACTGTAATCTTACCTCTCTTTCAGTTTGTTCTTAGGTAAAATGAAGATCTAAAAAAAAATCAATGATTTTTATGTTATATCTGATAGTCACAGATTTATACAGAAGGATGACAGGAATTAATGTTGGACAACTCCAGGGCATAGTGGTCTTCCTCTGGGCTGTGTCTGCATTCACTCCTTTGACAACCACTCTCATAGCATTGAATACTGTGTCACTCTATATACCTCTCATATTTATATCACCAACCCACACCTTTGTGTGAGTCCTATATGTAGATTTGTGCTCCAGATTCCCATATCTAACCACCTCTCCACTTTGATGCATATTACGATCTCTCAAACTCAACTCAATCTCCCCTACAACCTGCTCCATCTTAATATTCCTTAATAAGCTACTTTATTTCAGAATTTTAATGGCTCAGACCAAGAATTTTGAAGTTATCTTGAGTTTTCTACTTTCTACTTTTTACACCCCACTACTATTAATTCCTACTGTGGATAATTTCGGTATTTTTGATAGCCTCTGTAGGATAAGTCCTGACAGTGGGTTTTCTTTTTTTTATAATGTAAGCGCTTGACTTAAACTTTGATTGATGAGGCATTGCTTCAAAGAGGCATTCACTTCAAAGATGGCTATCTAGAGTAAACACATTGCCAGCTATGCTATTAGATACAGAGTCAGGCAAAACTCAGCTCCCCCTCTCAACTTGTTCCCACCCCCAGGCTACTCTATTTTAGCGATCTTGGTTGGTTTCCATAATTCACCGCTTGGGTCAATTGTTTTTGTTCTTCCTATACTTTAAAGTCCTGCTCTTATGTTTAAATTCAACAAAAAGTGAGCACACAAAACCGTAGGTCCCACCTTGGATTCCAACAAAAGCTGGACCCCTCTCTTTCTCCATTTGTTATTTTTCTGTCTGATGAGGAAGCCAAAGACAAGCTAAGAGAGAAACACAAGGTAACACCACCTCACCCACCTCACCACCCCCCCCCCACCGTGGGGTATGTGCAACATTCCTCAGGCACTCTTGGCTGCCCAAGAACAAAGGGAATGGAAAAACAAATGGTTAACTGATAGAGATCACAGTCATGTAGAATATGAATCTTCATCTGTTTGCAAAGGTCTTAGTAAATTACAAGAAAAAGGCAATCTTATTAATAGCCTAACATCTAGAAACCCATACACTCAGTTTCCTGGAGTCCTAACATCACCCTCCCCTCCATAGTGATGTGGGGATAAAGGCAGAAGGAAATGGTAGATAAAATTAAATTTCCTTATAACCTGCAGTCTATTGACAAATGCTTGAGGGAAATACAGAGTTATAATATTGCTCCAGGAATTCCATACTGTCTTAATGTTAATGCCTTACTAGAGGGGAAAATAACTTTAGCTCACAATAGCAAGACCTCCAGTATCTTCCTGGGTTGCCTGAGTGGCTCTGTTGGTTAAGTGTCTGACTCTTCTTGGTTTCAGCTCAGGTCATGATCTCATGGTTTGTGAATTCTAGCCCTACATCTGGCTCTGTGCTGACTGGAGCCTGCTTAGGATTCTCTCTCTCTCTCTCTCTCTCTCTCTCTCTTTCTCTCTGATCTTCCCCTGCTCTCTTTCAAAATAAATAAATAAAAACATTAAAAAACTTGACCAAGTACCCAGCAGTTTAAAAATCAAAGATTAGGGGTTCCTGGGTGGCTCAGTTGGTTCAGCGTCTGACTTCAGCTCAGGTCATGATCTCAGGGTTCATGAGCTCGAGCCTTGTGTTGGGCTCTGTGCTGATAGTTCAGAGCCTGGAGCCTGCTTCTGATTCTGTACCTCCCTCTCTCTCTGCCTGCACCCACCCCCTGCTCGCACTCTGTCTCTCTCAAAAATGAATATATGTCAAAAAAAAAAAAAGAGTAAAATCCAGATATTCTGGATTTCTTTTTGATTCCTACCTAGAACGCTTTTAAATATTATGCTTTGCTTTTGCAGTGCACTAGGTATATTTAGTGTTGTTCCCGGAATGTTCTCAGGTGTCTCCAAATTTTCACCAGGTCTGGTAATGCTCAGAGCATTTCATCCGTCAGGATTCAAAAATAGGCCCCTACCAGCCTAAATACCTAAACTTCTACCGTGTTATTTTTGAAAAGTTTTAATCTTTGAAGAAGCAATGACAATAGGATCCCACTCCCCACCTATTAGGACAGCCCAAATCCAAAACACGCACGATATCCGTGCTGGCAAGGATGTGGAACAACAGCAACTCTAATAGATCGGTGGTGGCAATGCACAAGCTCAGGGCACGTGGGAAGACAGTAACGGTTTCTTACAAAACTAAGCATACTCTTACCCTATGATCCAAACACTCATGCCTTTGGCATTTACCCAAAAGAAATGAAAGCTTCTGTCTACACGAAAACCTGAACACAGATATTTTTGGTGGCTTTATTTACACTTGCCAAAACTTGGAAGCAACCAAGATGTGCTTCAGCAGGCGAATGGATAAATGAACTGTGCCAGACCGTGGAGTATTCAGCACTGAAAAGAAATAAGCTAACAAGCCATAAATAAAACACAGAGGAAACTGAAATACATTTTGCCAAATGAGAGAAGGCACTCTGAAATGGCTACATACCATGGTTTCAACCTGTGGCGTTCTACAAAAGGTAAAGCTATGGAGACCGCTAAGATTATCTTATAGAGGGGGGAGGGAGAGATGAACAGGCAGAACAGAGAGGATTTATAGGACAGTGAAAATAATCTGTATAATATGGTAAGATATGGTAGAAAATGTCCGGACATTTGTCTGAATCCACGAAACGTACAACACCAAGAATAAGCCCAAAGGTATGCTATGGAATTTGGGTTACTATGATATGTCCGTGCAGGTTCATCCTTGGAAAAAAAAAAAAAAAGTACCATTCTAGTGAGTGATGCTGACTGTGAAGAGGCTGTGCATGTATGAGGGCAAAAAGTATACAGGAAATCTTTGTACTTTTTAAATCAATTTTGTTGGAAGCCCAAAACTTGTCTAAAAAATAATAATTCTTGAAAAGTAGAAACGTAGGACGAAAGTTTCTAATGGGAGCGATAAGCAACTCTGGGTCACAAAACAGCAGTCAGTCAGTATACACTATCAGGTAGAGGGAAGCGAGACAAGGTTTATGCCTAGCATAAAACTCAGTGTTCAGGGGAATAAAGTCTCCTCCATATATATAATACAATTTGTTGGCAATGAAATAGGAAATCTCTTCTGGTACTCGTATATCATTTTCTTCAAGTCCTGGTTTATAACGCCATTAGAATATTTTAGAATATTTTAAGGTGTAGATGACACGGTCAGAAGATGCTAAGAGGAGACGATGGCTGATAATCTAGTTCAGTTTTATATGTAACTTCTTTTGCAACTACGTTGTATCTTAAATAATCTATGTAACAGTAGGTACACATAATCACAAAAGACAAAGATGAGCCTCACCCATGTATGTTTTTTTTTAAAAAAAGGATATTGATCAAAGGCATGTTTGCAGAAGCAAAAGCCTAAAATGACTTAGTCTTTACATTGTGATGGCAGTTGTGCATATGCATCAATGGTTGAATTTCATTAGTTTAACTTTTAAAAATATTTTTTTAAACTACATCCAAAATACAATCTTTCCTTACCTTTCCTTGTGTAGAAAAGGAAAACAATGTAATAGCTAGTATTTGAGTTCCAAAGGCAAGAAGGAGTTCTCTTCGATCTTCTGAAATTACATACAAGGCAGATATAGGAAATACCTAGATTCTGATGTTTGCATTTTGACAGCACACTTCAGGGAAATCAGACTTTGTGATGTGAATATCGTTTTGAAAGTTTGTATTTGGAATTGCATTTTAGGAGTTATAAGCATAGCTTCCTCCTTTAGGGCTCTAGGCTTTTTCTTTCTCCAAACAGAAAGAGAAAGAGAATGAATCAGAGTTAAAATGATTAATTGCAACAGAAATCCTCCTATTGGAAAGGAGCGTACTGTTTCTCTTTTGATGATAAATGAGTAAATCTGACAATATTCAGTAAATATGGTAATCTTGCTAAGGAGTATACTAGAATTCATGTTAAATCTCATTTAAAAAAAAGTTACCTATGCTTTTTTTAATGTTGGTAGTGTTTCAAAACAATAAGCCGTCAATGTCCATACTCTTGGAAGGGAAATAAACCATAAAAGAGCGATTTCAATACTTAGCACGGAGGGTAAAAACTGCTGGCATTGTAACTGTACTTTGCTGATATATCTTTTCAGAGGCACACTTTTGCTGTTTCGAAAGATTCTGTTCTACGTGCTGAGCATTCTACCTTGTAGGTAAAAGCAGGGCCAGCATTCATATAAATGACAGTCTTCTGGGTATTATATACTAAGTGCCAACACAGGGCTCACAGCCCAGGTGTATCAATTATTAGCTGGTTAGTGATAGTTGTAATTTAGTCACAGAATACAGACTTTTCATAGCTTTTTTTTTTTTTTAGAAATGCAGCAAAAAATAAATAGTACATGACATATAACATAATTTTACATGAACCCTCAGCATAAATGAAAATTTCTGGCCTGGGAATTTGGAAGAAGTACAGATGATAAGGAAGCAAAGAGAGAATCATCCAAAATGGCAAAAAAATAGTGGGGGTGGGGACTGGAGGCGAGGCATTCTAGCTCCAAGTAATCAGATATGATTAAGAGTAATAGAGTCCGTTAAAGGAATAGACGTTTATCGTAAAGGAATTAACTACTTAATCTTCTTACTTACAGGTCGTGAAGCTTTGTTTCCTTCATTCATTATTACCATCTTGGGAAAATGGTGTAGGGTTGAATGCAGAACCATCTTGTAAAGCACTGAACTCACTGCCACGGTGATTCTGAGCAAAACCTTCTATGTAACATTTGTGTTTCATCCTTCCCTTGCAAAATACACTCCAACTCATGCACCCCATGCTCTCAAGTTTATTGTTTTATTAATGCTATTCCCCACTCTCATCCTTGCTCCTCCCAAATTTACTACTACCTCTTGCACATATTTATTTCTTTGTATTAGCCAATTACTGAATCAGAGAAAGTGTATATTCAAAACTAACCTGAATTTGTGTTAATTATGGGCGCTATTATAGAGGAACACATGGAAGAGAATTAGGGAAGGAAACTTCTTTTCCCTTAATTTTATCCTTAAAACAGACAGGGAAGTCTTCTAATATGAACAGAATGGTAGGAGACAGAGTATCCTTCCTATCTAGCATGCTGTGAAAAAGTAAAATGACCAATATGTGGCAAAGTCCATTTTCAGTTAATCTAAGAGAAAAGAAAATTAACAGAGTTTTAAAAATGGTATATAAAATGCCCAAAGCAGCTGATCTCAGGGCAGAGATGGCTCGGGGTGAAATACAGCAGAGTAGTGTGGAGATGAGGTGATTAGTCAAAACGGTAAACCAGCCCATTGGCACAAGACATCAGAAAATGCCAGAAAAAATTTGCTTATAAATTTGAACTTTCGGATAACAAATATACCTTATTAGAGCTTACCAGAAGAAGGGATAGAAAATCTGCCCTGTCTAATATGTCTTGAAGAAATTGAATCCATTATTAAAAATTTCATCAAAGAAAACCCGAGCTTCAGTTGTCTCACTGATTAATTCTTCCAAAATTTAAGGAGGAAATAAAAGGGTTGCCATATATTAATTGCTCTGATAATTAAAAGGAATTCTTTCAACTCCTTTTATGAGGAAGCTGATATGAAAAGAACATTCTGATTGCTAAGGAGTTCAGAATCAGGTGGTCATATTCACAGCGCCTTTTAAACTGTCATCTTCAATTTCACCAGCAAATGAAGCCCAAACTTAACCCTGATTTCCCATGAATGAAATTTAGAATTAATTATCATATTTCTATTTGGTTTGTAACTGACAACCTTCCTTCCATCAATGCCACCAAAACCCAACAAACTAAGATTTCTTAGGTATCTCAGAAAAAATAATGAATGCCAGATTAGGAATACTAATATTACTATATATTTTGAAATGTGGGGGCGCCTGGGTGGCTCAGTGGGTTAAGCGGCCGACTTCGGCTCAGGTCACGATCTCGCGGTCTGTGAGTTCGAGCCCCGCGTCGGGCTCTGTGCTGACAGCTCAGAGTCTGGAGCCTGTTTCCTATTCTGTGTCTCCCTCTCTCTCTGCCCCTCCCCCGTTCATGCTGTGTCTCTCTCTGTCTCAAAAATAAATAAAAACGTTAAAAAAAAATTAAAAAAAAAAAAAAAGAAATGTGGAATATTTTAAGAATCTCTATTTTGACTTTATAATGTTACTGGGAACACTAAAGCAAAAGGGAAAAAAAATATGAAATAGAGAATGTACAAAGCTGATTCAGCAAACTGTGCGATGAAATTATTTTCATTTCACGCGTCTAGTGTTAAGCAACAGTACGTATGGGGAAATTAGCAAGAAGATATTAGAGATGAAGATTAGCGACTGTGAGAGCATCAAATACAGTTTCATGCATTAGCAAACTTATTGAAACATAACGAGAGTGAATTACTTCTTTGGGAAGAAGCCCTAGATTTCTGAGCGGAATATACGGTAGGACTCAATCCAACCCCCTCACCACCTCCCTGGCTATTGATTTAAGCGCTTTGTAGAAAATGTTATGGACTTGGCTCTCTAATTAGATTGACAACTGCTAGTTACAAAAGACAAATAATTTTGATGCAGTGTGTGGATGTGTGTCTGTGTGTGAGCGCGCGTGTAGGTATAGATGGATGGATTTTAAATACGCATCTAGACATTTAAGTGAATTTCCAAAAGTAAACAAGCTGAGGTGACCAGAATCCGAGTCTAGTAGAGATCATTATTTCAGAAGCTTCCTTCATTTTCTCTTCTGTTAATACTCTCTCCTCAACTTAACTGTTGTTTTGCCTGTTGACACCATATGACTTTCGCCTATTTTTGAGAACTGTATAAAAGGAATCACACAGTACAGTCTCTTGTGCCTGGCTTTTCTTTTCAATAGTATGTCTTTAAAGTATATTCAAGTTGTTACCATTGTTTTCTCGCTTCAATCACTTTTATTGCTTTGAGCATAAAGTGGTATATGGCATGTAAAAGGAGAGGGAGAAAAAGAGAGAAAATCAGGGTTGGGGATAGAGAAAGAAGGGGAAGACAAGAGATGTAAAGGCTTTAAATAAGGAGGAGAAACACAGCAATAACCTGACTGAACTCAGATCAAAGAGGAGAAAGTATTATATAAGTCTCAGCAGAAACCAGGTACTGATTGTAGTGCCCATTCCCCTGATGCCTTTGACTTAATTTTTAATAATCTAAAAATATAGATTTAATCCCAAGGAGAAGGACCAAGTCACTTAGTTGGCTGATACTAGGCCTCACTACCTTTGCGGGGTACAGATTAATTTTTTTGGAAATAATAGATAAAATTACATTGTACACACATAAATATTAATATAACGTATAGTTATGAATATCATATCTCACCTTCCAAATGGGAAAAACATCCATATTTGCATACATTTATCACTGGGATATGTGGCATTTTTCTCATTAGAAATTATATATCATAGATGGAATGCACTGTTGCCCCCAAGAAATTCAGTGATGAAGGCGTTAGAGAAAACAAAGCAAAGAAACAAAACGCCCAAGTTGGAGGGATTCTGTATATCTCAATGATGAGTTTGATTTGAGACTCAGAAAGCTTCCAGCTTTGGGATATGCCTTTAAGCTGTGACAGAGTTTCCTTCTGTCCAATAGACATTGGAAATGAAATAAGTTTGCATAATTTAACGTAAAACCAAAGTGAATGGCTAAAATGTGCATGCTTCGTCAGCCACACAAGAAGATTCATACTTTAGGCCAGTGATAGGTTAAGTTTTACTTAATACTGACTGCTTCTCCCCTTCCTCCTCCCCCACCCCCCCCACAAGAAAAAAAAAACCACCACCTTTCTAATATGATACCACATACCTCTAATACCCCAGTGAAACTAGTTTAGGAGAAACCAGCTTTAGAGCTTAAAAAACACTGTTTCACCCTGCTAATTTGACAAGCAAAAGAATGTGCCAATAAAAGTGTTCCTTTTTAAATGTGCATAAAGAGGAAGATGCTTTAAAACAGGAATGGAGGATAACAATTATGCAATTTCAAATATATAAATGTATATCATTTATATCCTAACTAAAGTTTCATTCTTGGCCAAAAGGGAACTGTTTATGTATTCTGGATGGCTGGCTCAGCCTGCCACCATGGACAGCTCCCTACTGAAAACCAGCTTCTTCTGGAAGCAAGTAACTTTGCTCCTCTACTGCTCCAAGGGGTAGGGAAACAGCCCTGCATTTAATGTGTTGGCAACAGAGTTACAGAAAAGGTAGAAATACTGGAATTTCATCATGATACCACAGATCTATGACCGAAAGCCAAATAACAAAGACATGTGAATCATAAATAAAAGCAAATGATTCATTGAGTTGATGTGTAAAGTTTATGCTGATTTTTTTTAAGGTTCAGCATCTCATATACTATGTCCTGCTTTAGTAAAGACAGTCACTATACAGCAAACATTATAAATAGAGGAACATACACTCATGAATTTAGGGAATGCATCATAGTATACAAAAAGTCACATTTGCTCATTCTGCAAAATTCAGGAAACAAAAAGAGAAACAAAACAATTACCTTCACCCCAAGATGTCGGTCTTTCTTATCTATCATAGAAGTCTGTATCAGATTTCTTTAATGTTCTCAAGATGTTTTAAAATTCTTAGAAATAAGAAAATAGAGTTTTTTTTTTAACTCAGAATAATGAAGTTGAAAGAGGACATCAGAGAGAAAATACATAATATTGAGATCATTTTAGTCAGTTATTAAGATATTTGGCAGGGTGCCCAGGGGGCTCATTTGGTTAAGTGACTGGCTCTTGATTTTGGCTCAGGTCATAATCTCCAGATTCTGGGATTGAGCCTGCCTCGGGCTCTGTGCTGCAGATGGAACCTGCTTGAGATTCTCTCCCTCCCTTTGCCCTTCCCCCACTGTGCGCACGTGCTCACTCTAAAAAAAAAAAAAGGAAAGAAGAAATTTGGCAAAAAGTTTTTAAATGAAGTGAATGAGAACACTCTAAGTTATAACTCATTTGGGCTAAAAACTGAAGATCTAAGATGTTGCTGACAAGGATCGTTCAAGACAAGTCCATAATTATAACAATTTGACAATGTGATTTGATGCTATTTATATGAAAGCAATGGAAATGACAGTGACCACCAGAAAGTGTAATTAAAGAGACAGAAGAGAATATCAAAAATCAAAACTCTAAGGCTAAATAAAATAGAGTGAAAAGGAAATGGTTATGCATTTATCTTACACTCTTTATTCTCAATATATGACATTCTTAAAAGAATATTGAGGGTGTATAAGTATTTAGGAAGTCAGTCTATCTGTAGCAGCTTATCTTATGATATTTTGGATCATTTAATTTCAAAATACTATTTTTAGGTGGTAGAAAGTATGACCTCTCTCCATTTTTCTCAATTGTTATGAAAGGAAAACAGTAATATCAACACTATAAAATCGGAGTGACCTTCCAAATACGAAGAACTCATACAGCTGCCTTTGTTCCCTATACTGATCATCCAACAAAATGGAGCACATCTCTCAAGCTACATCAGCATGTGATTGTCGACTCTAATTTCTAGAACTCATTATTGACAATAATAAATTATGTTAGATTATTACTGACTGTAAATACCTTGAGAATACCAAGAATATTAGCAGTGCTTGGTTTACATATCGGCAATATTATTTAAAAGGACAAAAAAGAACACTGAGAGATGGTTAGGCTGGGATTTAAAGTGAGTTTTTCATTATTAAGCTCATGATGACTTAGAGTAAATTTGATTATTCTAATCTCTTGTCAGTGGCCAATTATTTTTCTCACCACTATTTGGTGTCAGTTATGCAAAAACAGACTTATTTATCCTATAATTCTCAGATTTTAGGGGTTTTATACATTGCTAGTTTCGTTGAAATGAAAAACATATTCTTATGGAGAACTTCCCAGGGAAAATTTTATGTAATATGCCTAATTTTATTATAAGAGCTTGGAAGATCATATAATAAATCTTGGGGACACTTGTAAACCTTATGTGGTATTACTCCAACACTAAAGGACAATTTGATAATAAATATTCAAGGTAAAAATAATTTGCATAATTTTGAAAATTAGATAAATCAGAATTTTCCAGCGTTCAGTAAGTCTCCATTAAATAATGTGGTGCTGTTTTACTTTATACAATAGCAAAGCATCTATGAGTCATTTGATATAATCTGAGAACTGCATTATTTGTTTTTAGTTTGTATGTAACAACACAGACACACTATGATTAATGATTTTTAACATCATATTAACTAGAAACAACACTTATAATAGATTCATCCATTTTAAAAGTGAAAATGCCAGAGGGGCACCTGGGTGGCTCAGTCAGTTAAGCATCCGACTTCAGCTCAGGTCATAATCTCATGGTTGGTTAGTTCAAGCCCCACATCAGGCTCTGCGCTGACAGCTCAGAGCCTGGAGTCTGCTTCAGATTCAGTGTCTCCCTCTCTCTCTGCTCCTCCCCCACTCATGCTGTCTCTTTCTCTCTCTCAAAAATAATAAACACTTTTAAAAAAATTTTTAAAAAGGTGAAAATGCCAGAGAACGAAAACATTTATTATATTATTAATACTTTTATTATTTATAATTATTTTGTAGTAATTGATTTTTATCATTTAATTAACTATTATTTAATAATAATTAATGATTGAATTTATTAATTTAATAATATCACATTTAGAATCAATGACGGCAATACAGAAAACTATGAAGTTGGTATGAAAAAAAATTGGGGAATGATTTATCTTTTCTATGTATGTCCTTAACACAAAAGTCATGTTGAAGTTTAACTGAAGTTGGAAATTCTAGCCTCTGACAAAGGCACTTGTTTTACTTATTATGATGATAATGAAATAAAATTTTCATTTACGGAATAAAAAGCTCCGGCATGTCTAGATAAAGGAGGGATTATTAAAATTATCTTTCCTTAGTTTTGGTCTTGTAACCATTCAATCAATGTAATTTTTAAAGTTATTAAACAGCTCCATTGTAAAACAGTAACCAGCTTTTGCAAAATCCTTTTTATTTTCTGAAATGCAGTTTTGGAAGGAAAAGGACAGATAGTGACTAAGGTTTTGAAGACAGAGCTTATCTTTTCTGTTCCTAAAATAGTTTGGGGAATTGGAATAAAATTAGTTTTATAAAGTAATTTAACTATTTGAGATATTTAGTTCAAAGTACACATAGGAATCTAACCTAATTTCAATACCAATTCAGAATTTTAAAAAGAGTTTAGACTTTTATACAGTAGACACATAATTAAAAACTATTAGTGCCAGAGACAAAATTACTATAAATATTATCTTCAATAATCTTTGAGAACACCAGTAGTGCTTCAGAAAATTAAAATATTTTCTATTGCAAAAGGCCAAACCTTGGTTCATTCTTAAATTACCTTATCATGAAAGATATTAAAATAACACAGAAAGTTTGTCCCCATTCCTTGAGCAGAGTAGGTCTGAAGTCAGTTTGCAATCACAAACTAATAAAGTAATTGAAGGGAACTCATAACAAGTTGGTTTTTTTAATATTTTTAAAAATACTTTTTAGAATGCAGTTTTATCATCACAACACAAATATTTAAAGAATGCAAATATTCAAAAATGACTAAATTGAATAGCAGCTTTATTCATAATGTCTCCAAATTGAAGACAATTCAAAATGCCCCTCAACTGGTGACTGCTAAACAAAGTATGGCACTATATACAATGAATGCTGCTCGAACAACCAAAAATGGCAAACTATTTATTTTTATTTTTATTAAGGTATGTTCCCTAACTCTATACAGCAACAGCAGAATGGCACGAAGTCAGCTGTGCAACAGAAAGAGCCAGGAATTCTTTCACACAAGAGTGGAACCAAGAAAGGGGACAATTCCCATTCACAGGTTTAGATATATAGTGCTGTGACCAACTACTGATATTCAAGAACAACAATGTATCTTGAATTGATATATTCAAGAACATTCAAGAATCCTACATGCGCATTTCTAAGCAAAAGAATATCTAAAGATTCATATTGTGTGATTCAATTTATATGACAATTAAGGAAAGGCAAAGCTAGGGAGAAAAACAGATCCGTGATTGCCAAGTGTTGTGGGTAAGAGTTGAGAGGATGGGGACATAGGGGATTCCAGGGTAAAGACACCGTGCTCACAGCTACATGACACTGTGCATTTGCTAACAGTGACAGAAGAATACAGGACAAAGCAAATGAGTTTGCCTGCATGTTAATTTTTGAAAAAGCCAGCTAGGCTGTGAGGGGAAAGATGGAATGTAGGCTGTGACAAATGAATCTGTCTTCCAATGAATTGAAAAGGACACTGAAGAATGGGAAAGAAGCTGATATACGTAACTTGGGAAAACAGTATTTTGAGTGGTTACTGTAGAGCTAAAGACTAGCTACAAAAACCCTTTAGTTGGTAAATTTGTTTCAAATAGAAGTGTGGTTTAAGAATTTTGAAGCTGTGTCATTTATACAGTAGGGTAGAAAATAGAAGTATATGCAGAATAGACAAGGATAGGCAGGTTTTTCACAGTAGGAAAAAAAAGTTATAAATAAGAAAAAGAGGGAAGATTAGAATGATCATGAGAACTGATGTCAGCTAAAGGTGTCAATACAAGCTCATGCATTTATTTTTAAAATGTATGTACAGAGAGAGAAATCAAAATGTGTGTGTGTGAGTGTGTGTGTGTGTGTGTGTGTGTGTGTGCGCATGTGCATGAGTTAGTATATATACATAGCTCTCCTAGCTTTATGGATCAAGAAAAATAAGAAATGACATTCCAGCAACAATGAGCACACTGGTTCTCAAATTTCAGTCTCTAAATTCCACATACAATAAAAGGGCTCCAGGACTACAGCAAGGAAAATACGAGATGATCCTGGAGCCTCTTAGAGTGCTAGAAAGTGAGAAAGTCCATAAAAATAGAGGATGGATAGATTGGTGAGCAGAGGTATTGCATGTCAATTATTTTTCAGTAAAACTCGGGGAGAAAAAAAGACCTCCCAATGGCCAAGCTGGGAAAGTTCAAGCAACAAAAATGAATAAATAACAAAAATAAATAACACAAGTATTGCATTATAATCCAAAACCCAAATAAATACCCATGAATTAATAACTATTTAAATAAATTCTGGAGGAATCAATAAAAGAAGGACAGGTAATAACTTCTTACAGATGTGTGCTAATGATTAAATGTAAAAAGAATGAAGGATGTAGAAAATCACCACTCGAACACTACGTATGGATGCTAAATTAGTAGGTGAAAAATTAAGGAAAAAAACTGGATATTTGCCTAGTCTCAAAGCACATCCTTCACATCATTTAGTAATTACAAAGGGAAGAATGGTAACTTTACAACTGGAGAATCCTAGAAGATGTCACTGCATCTAGGTGGTCATGGATAATATTAGCAGTATTGAATGTTGACATCATTGTACCCTCCTCAGGTGAAACACTGAGAAGAGCATATCACTTCTCTGGTACCTTCCCTATAATGCATAACCTCCATCTGATCATGAAAAAACAGCATTCGAACACAAATTGAGATATATTATACAAAATACCTCACCAGTTATCTTCAAACAAGGGAAGATCATGAAATACACGGAGAGGGAGTTATTAGAATGAAGTGAGCGAAGACGAAATGGCAACAACGTGTAATGTGGCATCTTGGATTGGATCCTGGAATAGAAAAGGGATATTAGTGAACAAACTTGTAAAAGCTGAATAGCTTCTGAACTTCAACTAATATTATTGTACCAAAGTTAATTCTTTGGTCATGATGAATATTCTATTAGTATATACAATGCTAATATAAGGGGAAGCTGCCTATAGGGTATACAGGAAATGGCTACATTTTTTTCGTAACTCTTCCTTAAGTCCAAAATTATATCAGAATAAAAGTTAAAAGTGCTGTGCACGTCCATGAATGCACGTGTTTTCGTGTGACATAGTAACCACAATTTAATCTGAAAAACTATTTAGGATTCTATTGTTCATTTGTGCTTTGTCATTTCTAAATAACATTCAGAATTCAGAAAAGAGCCAGAATAAATTGGAATAGGAAATGTTCCTGTTTCCACTGTAGTTACAATCTTTGTCAGCATAATGTATTACTGTGTTACCACTTTCTTATTGATAATATTTTCAGGAACAGACAACATCTGAAGTCTAATATGTTAAATTTCCCAAATGCTTCATATTGGAAATATTAAAGATTGAGGATTATGCTTTGCCAACCTTCTCATTATTCAAGATGCTATTTGGATGACGTTTCCATTCTAGTTGATTACATTCTATAAAACCTGACATTTTTAAAGGAGTAGACAATAAAACAGTAACTTGAATATCAATTGTGGCTATTGCTAAATTATGCAGTTGGTTTTCCTCCAAGTTTTCAGGACCTGCAGCTTTAACAAATAAGTATAAATATTGAACTTCTTCAGTCAATAGTTTTACTGAGCACTTAGTCTTAATGCTTACATTTTGGATGTGTGCTACTAATATTGTTATATACATTTCAGGAAATGTATTATGTTATTAAAGTGTTAGTTTGGCCTAGATACCATCTGCCAGAATGGTTGTTATCAAAGTAGTTACTAAGTCACATTGTATTTAACCAACGTTCCATATATTTGTTAGAAAATGACTTTTATAAATACTGACAAACAATGTAACAAACTCAGTTGAGATGAATCATATTTAGAAAAAAATTGTTTGAAGTGTCTGGGGCTCATTTTTTTTATTACAAATATTCTATACTGGATCTCTGAATCAACTCCCCTGAGAAACAAACCATCTATTTTTTAAAATTTAGATTTGATGTTTTAGAGCAGTTTTAAGTTCACAGCAAAATTGAGGGGAGAGGGAGAACATTTTCTACACACCTCCTGCCCTACACATACATAGACTCCGCCCTTGTGAATACCCCCCTACCAAAGAGAAAAATCCAGAGATGACCTATATTGACCCATCATAATCGACTACCCAAAGTCCACAGTTGTTTTCTTTTTTTCTATGATTCATTCTTGTTGCTGTGTATCCTCTCAGTTTGGACAAATACACAGTGACATGTCTTTATTGTTATGATATTTTACAGAGTATTTTCAATGCCCTAAACATCCTCTGTGCTCTGCCTATTCATCCCTTCCTTCAGGCGACTTCTGGCAACCACTAATCTTTTTTACTGCCTCCACTCTTTTTCCTATTTCAGAATGTCATATAGGCAGAATCTTACAGTATTTACCTTTTTAGATGGGCTTCTTTCACTTAGTAATATGCATTTAAGGTTATTCCATGTGTTTTCATGACTTGATAGTGCATTTGTTTTTTTCCAACGTTTTTTATTTATTTTTGGGACAGAGAGAGACAGAGCATGAACGGGGGAGGGGCAGAGAGAGAGGGAGACACAGAATCGGAAACAGGCTCCAGGCTCCGAGCCATCAGCCCAGAGCCCAACGCGGGGCTCGAACTCACGGACCGCGAGATCGTGACCTGGCTGAAGTCGGACGCTTAACCGACAGCGCCACCCAGGCGCCCCAATAGTGCATTTGTTTTTAGTGCTGAATAATATTCCGTTGTCTAGAATGATATTCCACATTAATAAGGATTAAAACTATTTTAAAACAATGATTTAAAACTGCTCACATATATTTATTTCATCATCAAGTATCCTCAGTTTGGCACGTGCTCTTTTAAAGCTTTCTCGGCCTAAGTATCCAAATTCCAAAAATGTCCTTAACCCTGGGCAGGTCGTATCCTGAATGTCTGGGTAAATGATCTACAATTTTCTCATTCAGTGCACAATCAGCGGCAATTCTCATTAGGGACTTCTGAAAGTAATTTGTTAGGACCTATAACTTAGAGACCGTATTGAATTCAGTACTTTCTGAAACATTAAAATATATGTTTATGTATTCCTCTTCCAATCGCTTACCGTGCCCTTTTCTATCAAAGCAGTTTAATCTTATTTCTTTTGTAGTTTTCATGGAATTCAGGGTAAGAGAACAGAATGAATCACGATTATTGACAGTATTCTTGCCCTCTCCTCTAATATTGGCAATTATTTACATATTCTACGTGCTTCTTTCATATTCTGTCCCTCACCTCTCCGTGAGTAAACCCAATTTTGTACTGTTTATATTCCTTATTCACTTGTTTTGATTTTTGTAGTTGAATCAGATTCTTTACTGTTGACACAATAGCTTGCTTTGTGTCATTTGTTTTGAATACTACAGAATAACATCACATGCCATATATAATCTTCTGGTTCTTATTTCTTTTTTCTACTTAGCCTTATAATTCCAAAACTCCATTTTTTTTTCATGGTAATTTCCACAATTCCAGGCATCATCATCATCATCACCATCATCATCATATTTTATGAAGCATTTATGCGCCAGACAGTACCTTCAATGTCTTCCATAAATTACCTAGTTTCTTTGTTGTCAGATAGATTTAATGAATAGTGCCTCATCTGTAATTTACCTATAAGAAATTTCCCCCTTATTAGACAGTCAATGGCTAAACTGGATTTTGAACCTAGTTCTGTTTGGACTCAAAGTACATTCTGTATAAATATAAGCATCTAATTTTTCTCCCAGTCGTAAAAAGTAAAAGTCAGAGAATGGATTCAATAGGCTCATAGCAAAATATGCTCATTGAAAAAATCATATATCTCCCTCTTCTATTTTAGCAATAAGAAAATATTGTTATATGCTGATGAACATACAGTTTGTCTAACATCTGTCCAGTAGGATGAGTATACTCTAGAAGAATCTCTTACTTCAAGTAATAAATATACCATCAGGCAACATATATGGATTCCCATATTTCTGAAATATTTAATGATGAGTATTGTCTTCTCTATTTCTTGGGGATGTGGAGTCCTAGTCACTATTTAGAAATTGCTTTTTTTTCCCTTGCCATTATAGTAAGTTACCCTTGCTGTACTTTAAGGACTCAGTAGATAGTGTAAATTATTTCATCTCTGACTTTGGAATCCATTAAAAGGGAACTCGAAAATATCAAGACTGAAATGTCAGCTTTACTCCTGATAAAAGTTAGGTTATGGCTGTGAGCTTGCTTCTGTTCCCCTCATAATATTGTAACCCCTGCCCACAAGTTAGATCTTATGCTCTGTAACGCATGTAGATACTCATAATTCATATGTATCTAACTTAGTTGGTAAAATCCCTGTATATACCAAACATTAGCAAGCATGCCTTACAAATTCTCCCTCTATTTTCACTGATGTTTTAAGTAATGAGTAGTAATTGTGTAGGGCTCTGGATGATATGACAATAATATCTGCTAAATAAACATCACGAGAAAACCAGCGTAAAGCATAGTAATGTACTATGCAAATTTTACAAGTCAATTTAATAAACACAACGTGTGCCTCCTACTTGGAAGGTAATCTATTCCAGGCTTTGAGAGCACAGTAAGATGACTAGGAATTAAGTTCTTATACTAGAAAAATCTACATTTAAGAAGTGATGGTAGAGATGAAACTCTAAAAATAAAACACATAAAATGTGTTAAATGATCTGATAAGGTTATAACTAAATTGTAACAGTTCCACAGAGAAAGACGAGAATGATTCTGTCTGTGCAGAAGCAATGTAAAGGGAGGTAGTGAATGGATTTTGTCTCAGCCAATACCATACTCTGAGGCAGAGATGGCCCAATGGCGGTCTAGACTTAGAGGGAAACTGCATTTTCCCGGGGTCAGTAAGTTCAGTGTCTGTGTGGTAAACATTTACTCATTAATGAGTATGAGGGAAAGGTATGTAAATTTCTAGCTGTGTTTCGCACTGCATCCTCTCATGACTTCTTCTCTCTAGTTTCACCAAATTACATGGGTTCCTCAAACATTCCATGTGGTTTTGCCTCTTCAAGAGACCTGCATTAATTTTTCTCTGTGTGTTAGCCCCAATCCCACCAATGGAAATATCAGACCAGATGACAATAAAATAAAGTTTGGGAAAACTATTATAATTAATGTTTTATGCATTTTAGAAAAATCATCACACATAACATTTCACTTAATCTTCCTAACGGTCCATAAAGTAGGCATTTATTTTGTGTACATTTAGAAATATACAACGGGGGCGCCTGGGTGGCGCAGTCGGTTAAGCGTCCGACTTCAGCCAGGTCACGATCTCGCGGTCCGTGAGTTCGAGCCCCGCGTCAGGCTCTGGGCTGATGGCTCAGAGCCTGGAGCCTGTTTCTGATTCTGTGTCTCCCTCTCTCTCTGCCCCTCCCTCGTTCATGCTCTGTCTCTCTCTGTCCCAAAAAAAATAAGTAAACGTTGAAAAAAAAAAAGAAAGAAAAAATTATAAAAAAAAAAAAAAAGAAATATACAACGAAGACTCAAAGCACGTTACTTTGTGAGGTAACTCATAAATTGCGGGGCCCAGTTTTAAACTAAATCTCACATGGTTTCCTAGTAGAAGAAACAAACTTCCATTAAAAAAAAAAAAACTTCTACAGAGCAGTGGCATTTGGCTAGTGTATTCACTCCTTCTTAATCTCCTGCTGTTACTAACTCACCAAACTTTAAATAAAAAAAACAAGTTTTTTCAGCGTCAATATTTAAACTATTTTGCATGTATGGGGGGTGAAAATATGGATGCAAGCCAATTAAATTATGTTTACTGTTCCAAAAATTAAAAGTCATTTTAGTCCCTGCATTTAAGATTGGCATGTTAAAACAAATAATACGCTTTCAAGTGGTATAACTTTATGTGACTAGGCAATATTTTTAGGCTCAATGCCAAGAACAGTCCATATTTTATGACAGAAGGATTGTTACTATTTTAAACCCAGCATAGAACAAAATTCTTTGGGCAAAGAAAAATGGCCCTGCACTTTCAGAGTTGAGGACCGACATGGATAAAGAGAGATAGCACTCGGGGTGAAACTGAAATTGATAACCAGCCAACATTCCAAAAAAGGCAACAATTTCACAAGTCCAGCCATCAAATTCAGAACTAAGGGAAGTACTACTAAGATACAAACTGGAGACTCAAGAAACGTTGGAAAGATTTCGATATAGAAGATAAAAGATAGATCCGAGAGAGACTCCAAGTGGCTAGAGAAGATTTCCAAGAAGCCTCCTATGTAAAACATCAATAGGAGGGATGGGGATTGTTAAGAAACAATGAAATGTTTGTTCATAGGATTCATTATTAGTGGTTAAGTTTGGAGAGTAGTGGTACGTTGGGGAGAACAAGAACGTTTTAAATTTACTTCATAGTCGGTTATACAGTTTTAGAAATGATACTAATTGCTGTCAAAAAGTAAAGTATATGCCAAATTTTAAAGTCAAAAATTATTAATTTCTTTAACAAATATTAGTTGTACATCTGCTATATGCCAGGCACTGTGCAAGGTTCTGTTTTTCATAGATCCTACATGATAATCATAGTGGGAGGGGAATCCTAATGTTCTTGGGTTGGGTACCAAGGCAGTTTTAGGTACTTAAGGTTAAGAATCACAGAAAGAAATAGTCAGTGTTCTAGTGAGACTGGGATAGATATCAGAGAAAAATCATTAACCAGCTTAACGGGTATGAAAATGGGGGAGGGGTGGTAATGTTGAATTTTGAGTTGAATAGATTTGCTATAGATAGTGTTTTGTTTTAGAGAGTTACAAGAATTTACCAAGAATTAAATGAGACAAAGGAAAACAAAATCAAATTGTAAGTACAGAAAAATTCTCATTCCTGGTAAGTATAAAATCATCTGGCTGAATAAATGCCACATGCCAGAAGTAGCTCTAAAGGAGTAGTTTCTGTCTGACAAGACCTCGCCATGGTCCACTGTCAAGAATCCTTGGCTTTATGGTAATGTGTACCTTACCTGTTGTTTAACCCGACTTTGAGAAGGAAGCAAATTAAGCGGGTATGTATTTTGTCAAAGACACATCGTATCCAGGCTGCGTTAGAGCAGAAATTTACTAAATGCTTATCGACTGGGAGAAATATAGCACTATTATGTAAGAATTTCTATGACTCTGTGTAGATAGAGATCTTACTTTAAATAGGAGGAAAAACTCTAGCAAAAGAATTTAAAATGTTGCATATGATCACATAATCATACTGGATAAAACATGTTTTGATTCACAGAGAGTTTTACAGGCTGTGGATGTGTCTGGATTAAATAGTTTTGATTAAACAGGCAGCATTTAGTAGATATTTTCACAGGTGTAGGCAACAAGTATATAATTATGAGTGTTTCATAAACTTCTAATTACATTATAAATATAAATACCCCAAATCAGATGTTTAGAAACAGAATATTGATATGATAGATTACTATATAAGTATTTAAAATTATGTAATAACATTTTTGAACAAAATATAAGTAATTTCTACATATGTGAAGTAAAATAAATATAATTTAAAACAATATGTCGGGGTACCTGGGTGGCTCTGTCGGTTAAGTGTCCGACTTCAGCTCAGGTCATGATCTCATGGTTGGTGAGCTTGAGCCCCACATCAGGCTCTGTGCTGACAGCTTGGAGCCTGGAGCCTGCTTCAGATTCTGTGTCTCCCTCTCTCTCTCTCAACCTCCACAGCTCATGCTCGCACTTGTCTCTGTCAAAAATAAATAAACTTAAAAAAATTAAAATAGTGTGTCAGGGGGTTTTGTTAAGATAGTGGAGGAGTGGGGTGACTCTAAGTTTGCTTCCTCCCTGGAACACAGCTAAATAAATATCAAATTGTTCTGAACACCCAAGACATTGATTTAAGGACTGAGAGAACAAAGCTGTATGTACATCTACAAGCAGAAAAAGTGATCCCTTTGTGGAAGGTAGGAACTGCAGAGAGTTGATTCGGGGGAGAAAAGAGCAGTGGGCAATGCAAAGAGAAGGGAGATGTGACTGCGGAGGGAGGAGTGAGAGAGAAAGAAAGAGTGAAAAAAGAATAAAAATAAACATAGGGGATTACACAGGAAAAACTTCCCCAAAGCAACTGATTGGGAAAAGGAGATGGTTTAAATACTTTTTTTTTTTTTTTAATAAATTGCAAAGCACAGAGTCTGAAGTTCTGGAGGTCAGTGCCATGGCCAGCATTGCACCTGGAACTGCTCCAGTGGGGAAGGAAGGCAGAGACCCAATCTGAGCAGGGTGCTCTGAGGATCTCCTCGGTCCCACAGGAGAAGCTCTTCCCCTGCTTGGGGTGCATTTAGTAGAGGTGATACAGCCTCTCCGGGGGCAAAAGATCTGGTGGGTGCCATTGAGCTGCCCCATTCACCATCATAGGACCAAAGACGCTTGCTGAGGGCAGCAAACCCCTGTGCTGGCTGGAGGTTGTGATTTACCATAAGCTCCTAACCACTGCATGGCCAGTTGACCATTTTCTGGGACAAGCTGGCATCAGCTTCAGGATAGCAAGACCCTCTCCCAAAGGATCAGCACAAGACTATGTCTTGGTGAGGGGGGGGGGGTCTCTGAAGTTTAGAGTTCTGACACCCAGCCTTGCTTGAGATGAAACACAGGAGAGCTGTGCTGCTGGTCAAGTGGAGAGCTCTGACACAGGGTGCAGGTGGGAATCTGATGGTAGTCAGGGACACAGGAAGGAAGCCGGGGACACAGCTTGCTCATTTGTGAAGGCTTCCTGAAAACGGGCAGGCACAAGCTCCCTGTTCCAGAGATGAAAGAACAGGATGAAGCCATTATCACCCCTCACCCACCAGCAGTGACTGACCTCAGTGAGCTAAACAGTGCCACCAAGTGGAGACCAGAACCGCTACACCAAGCCTTGCTCCAGGCACCCTTCAGGTACATCCCTCCCTACTAGGGCAAGTTGGCCTGAGAATCAGTGCAACGGGTCCTTTCCCCAAAAGACTAGCACAAACACCTCACAGGCACCAAGTCTACTGATCACAGAGTGCTGCAGTTTCAGCTCTTGGGGAAATAGACTCTAGCTTCATTTTTATTTTTTAATTTTTTTTAATTTTTCATTTAATTTTTTTATTCATATATATATATACTGTTAGTTTTTTGGCACTCCCTTCTTTTAGCAAGCCTATCAAAAGACACCAGGATCGAGTTGGGGATATGTTTGTGTTTTTGTTGTTCTGGACAAAATCACAAGATGGAGGAATTCACTCCAATAGATAGAACAGGAAGTAGAAATTATGGTCAGGGATTTAATCAATATAGATATAAGTAAGATGTCTGAAACTAGAATTTAAAACAATGATAAGGGTAATAGTTGGGCTTGAAAAAAAAAGCATAGAAGATACCAGGGAATCCCTTCCTGCAGAGATAAAAGAACTAAAATATAGTCAGACTAAAATAAAAAATGCTATAGCCAAGATGCAAACCCAAATGGATACCATGATAGTGAGGACTGACAAAGCAGAGGAACAAATCAGTGACAGAGAAGATAAAATTACGGAAAATTATGAGCTGAAAAGAAGAGGGAAGGAAAGAAATTGGATCACAAAGGCAGAGACTTCTTAAAATGTAAAAACATTTGTATCATGGGAGTCCCAGAATATGATCAAAGACCAAAAAAAAAATAGTAGCAGAAAGTTTATTTGAGTAAATTATAGCTGAAAACTAACCTCCTACTGGGAAGTACATAGACATCGAAATCCAAGAGCACAGAGAACTCCCATTAAATTCAGCAAAAAACAGCCATCACCTAGACATATCATAGTTAAATTTACAAAATACAAAGACAAGGAAAGAATCCTGATAGCATCAGGGGGGAAAAAACCCTTAATCAATAAGGAAAGATAAATCAGATTCACAGCAGATCTGTCCATAGAAACTTGGCAGCCAAGAAGATAAAGCCTGGATATATCCAATGTAATGAATGGGAAAAATATGTAGCCAAAAATGCTTTATCAATCAAGCCTATCATTCAGAATAGAAGGAAAAGAAAAGAGTTTCCCAAACAAATAAAAACTAAAGGATTTTGTGACCACTAAACCAGCTATGCAAGAAATATTAAAGGGGACTCCTTGAGTGGGAGGAAAAAAGACCCAAAGCAACAAAGCCTGGGAAGAAACAAAGAAAATCACCAAAAATGCCAACTCTACAGGTAATACAATGACACTAAATTCATGTGTTTCAATAATCACTCTGATAATAAATGAACTTAGTATTCTAATCAAAAGACGAAGAATATCAGAATAGATAAAAAAAAAAAAAACAAGACCCATCTATAGGCTGCCCACAAGAGACTCATTTTAGACCTAAAGACACCTGCAAATTGAAAGTGAAGGAATGGAGCATCATTTGTCATGCTAATGGACATCAAAAGAAAGCTGGAGTAGCCATATTTAACATCAGACAAACTAGAAATACAAAAAGTCATAAGAGAATATTATGAAATATTATATGCTAACAAACTGGGTAATCTGGAGGAAATGGATAAATTCCTAAAAACTGCAAACTACCAAAAATCAAAGAGGAAAAAAAAAGAGAAAATTTGAACAGACCCATAACCAGCAAAGAATCAGCAATCAAAAACCTCCCAACAAACAACAGTCCAGGGCCAGATGGCTTCCCAAGGGGGATTCTACCAGACATTTAAACTGTTCCAAAAATAGAAATGGGAGTAAAACTTCCAAACTCATTCTCTGAGGCCAGGATTACCTTGATTCCAAAGTCAGGCAAAGACCCCACTAAAAAAGAATTACAGGCCAAGATCTCAGATGAACAATGATGAAAAACTTCACAACAAGATACTAGCAAATCAAACAGCAGGTTAAAACAATTAAAGCACATAGCAAAGTCAAACAGCACATTAAAACAATTATTCACCACGATCAAGTGGGATTTATTCCTGGGGTACAAGGGTGGTTCAGTATTTGCAAGTCAATCAGTGTGATACACCACATTAATTAAAGAAAGGATAAGAACTTAGTTTCTGCAACTAAGAGATGCAGAAAAAGCATTTTACAAAATACAGCATACAGTCTTGATAAGACCCTCAATAGTGTAGAAATTGATGAAGCATACCTCAACATCACATAGGTTATATACGAAAGACCCAGAGTTAATATCATCTTCAATGGGGGGGAAACGCAGAGTTTTTCCTATGGTAAGTAACAAGAGAGGGATGTCCACTCTCACCATGACTTTCTAACATAGTACTGGAAGTCTTAGCCTCAGCAATCAGAAAATAAAAAGAAATAAAAGGCATCCAAGTCATCAAGAAAAAAGTCAAACTCAAAAATTGCTAGAACATGAATTCAGCAAAGTTGCGGAATATAAAATCAATGTACAGAGAAATCTGTTGCATTTCTATGCACTGAAAGTGAAGCAGCAGAAAAATAAATCAAGGAATTGATCCCATTGACAATTGCACCAAAAACAAAGATATGTAGGAATAAACCTAACCAAAGAGGTAAAAGATCTTTACCCTGAAAAACCAACACTTAGGAAAGAAATTAAAGAAGACACAAAACGTGGAAAAACATTCCATGCTCATGTACTGGAAGAACAAATGTTAAACAAACATTAAATGCCTATACTACCCAAAGCAAACTACACATTTAATGTGACCCCTATCTAAATACCCCCGGCATTTT
Organism: Prionailurus bengalensis; assembly: GCF_016509475.1. Lineage (NCBI taxonomy): Eukaryota > Metazoa > Chordata > Mammalia > Carnivora > Felidae > Prionailurus > Prionailurus bengalensis. The sequence continues at coordinate 89,299,854 of NC_057348.1, read as the reverse complement.
TCACAGAGCCTGAACAAACAATCCTAAAATTGGTATGGAACCACAAAAGACCCTGAATAGCCAAAGCAATCCTGAAAAAGGAAAGCAAAGCTGGAGGCATCACGATTCTGCACTTCAAGCTGTCTTACAAAACTACAGTCATCAAGACAGTATGGTACCGACACAAAAACAGACACATAGATCAATTGAACAAAATGGAAAACTGAGAAATGGACCCACAACTATATGATCAACTAATCTTTGACAAAGCAGGAAAGAATATCCACTGGAAAAAAAAAGACAGTGTTTTCAACAAATGGGACTTTGGGGAAAACAGCAACATGCAGAAGAATGAAACTGGAACACTTTTGTACACCACACACAAAAATAAATTCAAAATGGATGAAACACCTGAATGCGAGACAGGAAATCATCAAAATTCTAGAGGAAAATACAGACAGCAGCTTCTTTGACATCAGCTGTAGCAAATTCTTACTCGGCACATGGCCAGAAGTAAGGGAAACTAAATCAAAACTGAACTGTTGGGACGTCATCAAGATAAAAAGCTTCTGCAGAGCAATGGAAACAATCAACAAAACTAAAAGGCAACCTATGGAATCGGAGAAGATATTTTCAAATGACATATCTGATAAAGGGTTAGTATCCAACATTTATAAAGAAACACCAAACTCAACACTCAAAGAACAAATAATCCAGTGAAGAAATGGAAAGAAGACATGAACAGATATTTTTCCCAAAGAAGGCATCCAGATGGCTAATGGACACATGAAAAGATGCTCAACACCACACACCATCAGGGAAATACAAACCCAAACCAAAATGAGTTATAACCTCACACCAGTCAGAATGACTATCATTATCAACACAGAAAACAAGTGTTGCTGAGGATGTGGAGAAAGGGGAACCCTCTTGCACTGTTTGTGGGAATACAAATTTGTGCAGCCACTGTGGAAAACAGTATGGAGGTTCCTCAAAAAAACTAAAAATAGAACTACTCTATGATCCAGGAATTGCACTATTCAATATTTACCCAAATAATCCAAGAATACAAATTGGAAGGAATATTGTGCACTGATGTTTATAGCAGCATTATCAATGATAGCCAGTGTGGGTGGGGGATGGGCTAGATGTGTGATGGGGATTAAGGAAGGCAGTTGGTATGATGGGCCATTGGTTGTTACACGTAATTGCCGACTCACTGAATTCTTTACACCTGAAAGCAATACTGTACTGTATGTTTACTAACTGGGATTTAAATAAAAATTTGAAAAGAAAAAAACATATTTCAAAGATGAGGTTTCTAGATAGTAAGAAATAAAATTATTCAACTTTTAAAAAAAAAATAAAATGAAATGGTAGGTCAATATATACATAAATGTATACACACATACATAGAATCGGTAATGTTAATCACCAAAATTCAAAATTATTATTACTGGGTGTGTTTTAGAATTATAAACATTTGGGTTTAAGTTATTTCGTTACCACATATTTTTAATTTACCTATTCTTGACCGGTATTATGTTATAAAGTGTGAAAAAATTAAAGACTCTATTTTTTAGAATAGGCACAATGAAATGGAACTCTGTCTTGACAAGCCTTTTCTTCCTCTCTATACATGGCACAGGTTTTAGAACCGAAGTGCTTTGCATTTAGCTTTTAAATGTTAAAAAATCCTGTCACCAATCGTTGACTTGCCTTGAAAAGAACCTGCACAAAGTTATAGATGGTGGCATAACTTAGATCGAAATCTATACTTCATGCTTTTTTTTTTTTTTTGGTCCAGGACAATTTTTAAGAGTTAAATAATTGTTTTAAACTTTGGTGTAATTTACGATATCTGTAGTTCTCAAGCCTATAAAATCACCTTCACTTGAGAAGCTGATATAGAAAAACAAATTCCCAGACGGAACCCTAATATTGAAACAAAACACTGGATGTGGAACCCAACAATCTGTGCTACAAGAGATTCTGAATCATGTTAAAGTTTGAGAACCACAGTCCGCACCACAATAAAAATAAGAGTTTTGGCAACTTAGGCCTGTCTAAATTCATAGAATGATACGTCGTTACAGTTGGTAAGTTGATAACGTGTTTCAGATGTTAGCTTGAGTGCCATGATCGAAACTTTTCCCCTTCTTACTCCAAAAACATTCTCATTTGAATAAGATCAAATAATATTTCAACTACTCAATACTTTTTTGTCAGATTTTATATTTGAAAAACATTTCACTTTTGAAAAACTTTTTTTTTCTTGGTAGTAGGTTAAATGTGAGTGAACAAATAAGAAATATTGGTGCGCAGAACATGTAAATTCACGATCCCAAATGAAAATCAAAACTACAAGTAGATATGCAGAGAGAACATCTCAGGATAAATAATACAAATACCATTTATAAAATGCAAAATTCTAGAGACCTGATAAGGCCATCCTATACAGAAGTGTCAATGATTTGTAAATTAAAAGCAGGAACAATGCCTAGGGTTCTGTTAAGGCCCTTTCAGTTACACTCACCCGAAATCCTTTTGGGAAATTGGTAGAAGCGAGTAATGAATAAATAAATAAAATTTAAATATTGAGTTAAGCTAATCAGGTCAACAGAAAAGCCAGAGACTAAAGCAAACTCCAGCCACGGGCAAAGTGCTATGTGGAAAAGGCAGCGAGGGGCTAGAGTCTGTCTTCTTTGGAAGACTTTATTCACCAGTATTAAAAAGTGTCCTCACTATCATCGGGATCTGGACTCCTTGTTAAGTTTACAAATATGAAACATATTGTTTTAAAAATGAAGTTAGATGGGACACCTCAATCCTTTTTGACTAATCACTTCTGTTGCCAGGAGTTTCTCTGATAATTCCTTTGAGCTGTAATTAAAACAAATCAATTTACAGTAAGATAATAGAAGTTTCTTGACCTGTTAATACCATTATGCTTTACAGTGTCAACCCATGGAGGATATTTTCTGTTTTTCTTTTTTAACCACAATAACCAGTGTAAATTCACAGCCTCTAGGCAGAAACTCCTATCTACCACAATTCTCACACATATACACCTACATACTTCAAGCAAACTCTAAGTTTTAGAAGTCATTCTGATTTGCATTCTTATTTTCTACAGAAACCAGAGCCTGGCTTGAGGCTTAGCTCATGGAACATTCAGTTAGTGAAGCCACAGTTATGACTTTGATCTCCATTTTAGAAAGTCAGTTTTTCTCTTTTAAACACTTCTTGCCCTTGGGAAGTTAACTCACATAATGCTTACTATTATTTCTCACAAGAGAGCAAGAGAATGAGACAGATCAAAGAACCACTAAAAAACCAAATCAAAGAACATGTTCTACTACAGTGGGCCATTAATTAGAGTGGAGCAGAGCTCGTCCTCAGTAAAAGGTTCAGATGGTAGTAGGGTTCTACCCCACACTCCCTCCTCTCTACCCATCACCACCTTGTCTTCCAAACACTCCTGGTGGCCTCTGCCCATCAAGCACTTCCTTTCTCGACAAGCTCATTCCCCTGCTGTGATGGCGCTGTTTGTTTGAAAATCACAGGCATAGACATTAATTTTGACCACCGCTGATATTCCCTGCATTTGCTTCTAACACCATGACAGAGGACTGAGGAGTCAATGATCTTAACATACAAAAAAAAAAAAAAAAAAAGATTGCAGAAAAGAAAGCACGCAAAAAACTCATATGCTGTTATCATTTTCACTCTTCAGCCATTACTACGTTTAGTTTCCGTTGCTGCATTTATTTGTGTGAATAGAGAAGCAGCAGCTGATGCTAAGATAAAGAACTTAGGAAAGAAGCTATGGCCTTTTGTGGAGACATTAATGGGAGGCAGATAATAGCCGATTCCCAGTTTCCTTTTAGTTAGGAGAATGAAGTACATCTGTCTACACTCTCTTTTATACCCCAGACTCAACAGCAAATCCTGTTGATTCTAACTTATGTTAAAATTAAATACAAAATGGTAATAAGGCTTGCAAATTCCCAAGCATACAAAATCAATTAAGCCACATAAGCAAGACTTAATTTAGTCTATTTTGCAAAATGAGTGAAAGTTAGGTCCTTTTTTGTAAATGCCTCTGAAACTTCAGCTGTTCTCCCAAATTGGCGTGAGGTAACCACTTCTATCCAATCCCCTATCACTAGGGAAATGCTAATGGTATAAGCAGTCACTATAAGGAATAAACAGCCTCCACATATTTACTACATAAGCTATCCTATAACAATATACCTGAGCCTTATTCCACTATCAGATTGAGAGCTCCCAGTTCACGAGCTGTTTTTATATGCGTAATAAACTCTGACTAATTACTATTTTAGTGATCTAGTGGTTTAATTGTGCTATTTCTGAAATTTTGATTCTTCTAAATGCATTCAGTAAGCAATCACTTTACGTCATCTCTACCAGAACCATCCTGCTCTGAGGATGATTTCTGTCCAATTTTGTCAATATCTTCAATTATCCATTGACTCTACAATCTACTCTCTACAGCACAGCAATACTGATCTTTTAAAATGTTAATTTAGTGGTCCCTGGAGTGGCTGAGTTGTTCAAGTGTCCACTCTTTATTTCACTGCAGGTCATGATCTCAACGTTCATGAGTTTAAGTCTGGCATTGGGTTCTGCTCTGACTGCGTGAGCCTGCTTCGGATTCTCTGTCTCCCTTTCTCTCTGCCCCTCCCCCATCCATGTGCATGCTCGCTCTCTCTCGCTCTCTCTCTCTCTCTCAAAATAAATAAATATACAGTAAAACCTTGGATCATAAGTAACTTGTTCTGGAAGTGTTCCACAAGATGAGCAGACATTTCTAATACATTTTAACTTGATAAATGAGTGGTATCTTGCAATATGAACAGTACACGACACTGAATGTCACATGACCACAACTGAGCCAATGGTTCCCTCTCTCTTTCGCTGCTGGATTGTGGGTGATCGCCTCTCATGCTCGGATGCTCGGTCTCAGGCCGTGGTGTTTGGCAGAAATCAGTGATTTTTCAGAACATTGCAAGTGCCCACAACTTGTACTAGTGTAGTTTCTGTCACTTCAAAGCACCTATGCTCAGTCCTTTGCTTTTCCTAAGTGAGTAGGCTTAGGAATGCTTTGCTTCATTCTAGGTCAGGCTGCCTGCAGATGCAGACCCTTTCCTCTGCAGCTTTATTGCCAGTTACATTAAATACAGTATATGACAAGAGTTTATTACTACTGTACTACAGTCAACATTTGTGCTGGCGTATACAATGGCTTCCATGCGGAAAAAGATTCCGTGAGCTAACAGACAGCAGTGATTCCATTAGTAACAGTGAAAGTCATCCTACACCATAACCCTCCTCTTTCTCGTCTCTCTCATACCAGCCATGAAGGTTTTCTAAGGTAAGTGCAGGTTAATTTGTTTATTTTTCTTTATATTTTGTATCTTCTTTAATATTTTATATAATATTACAGTATTGTAATCATTTTTATATGAATATTTTTGGGTTGTGGAACGAATCATCTGAGTTTTTATTATTTCTTAGGGGGAAATTCACTTTGATAAACAAGTGCTTTGGGGGCGCCCGGGTGGCTCAGTCGGTTAAGTGTCCGACTTCAGCTCAGGTCATGATCTCAGTCTGTGAGTTCGAGCCCTGAGTCAGGCTCTGTGCCGACAGCTCAGAGCCTGGAGCCTGCTTCAGATTCTGTGTCTCCCTCTCTCTCCACCCCTCCTCCTCCCTCCCTCTCTGTCTCTCAAAAAGTGAATAAACATTAAAAAAAAATTTTAAATAAAAAAAAAATAAACAAGTGCTTTGGATTATAAGCATGTTTCCAGAACAAATTACGCTCGTGAACCAAGGTTTTACTCTACTTAAAAAAAAAATAAATTAAATAAATAAATAAATAAATAAATAAAATGTTAATTTATGCTAAGAATTCTCTAATTGACTCTTATCTCTCTCAGAGTAAGAGTTCAAGTATAAATATGGCCTTAAATACCTCTGCGATCTTTCCCACTTAACCTCCCAACTAGGTGAATTTATCTTTGCCTCACCCCTCTCATTCACTCAACATCTTACCAGGGGTACAGCATATCTTTCATGGGCAAAAGAACATTTGCCTTCATCTTCTTCTGACTTTAAAAGAAATTATAATGTGAAAATTTTCTGGGCCCCTAAAAAAGCACCATGGGCTCTCAATACTCTGCCTACAGTGCCTAGTGATCAGGTGGCTACTGCCTCTTATGCTTCTGAGGCATGTGATTTATTCCCCACTAAGGAATATCTGCAATGTGATTCCTCCAAGAAGCCATAAGTATGTTGTAAAGAATAATATATTACTTAAAAAGAGGTTTTAGGGTGATCATGGAATCATGGAATCACATTGTGGACAGGCATTTGTAAGGGAAAAGGATTTATTATACTCACAGGTCCTGAAAGGGGAAGCATAGCAGCCAGGAAACTTTATGGGAGGTGCTTCAAGGAACTCAGGACAGAGTGAGGACTTGCAAGGGAGAGGGGCATAGGGAGAGGGAGACTCTTAAGCAGGCTCTGCACTGAGCACAGAGCCTGACACAGAGCTTGATCCCAGGAACCTGGGATCATGACCTGACCTGAAATCAAGAGTAAGACACTTAACTAACTGAGCTACCCAGTTGATCCATGTAGGTAAATTCTTTTTATTTACTTATTTATTTTTATTTTTGAGAGAGAGAGAGGCACACACACACACAGAGCACAAGCAGGGGAAGGGCAGGGAGACAGGGAGACACAGAATCTGAAGCAGGCTCCAGGCTCTGAGCTGTCAGCACAGAGCCCAATGTAGGGCTCAAATTCACAAACCTTGAGATCATGACCTGAGCCAAAGTTGGATGCTTAACCTAAAAAGCCACCCAGGCACTCCAGTAAGTACTTACATTAGGGGGCAGGTAAAAGTACACATGGAAAAGATATGAGTGAATTTCATTGGTATATTTGCGTGTCACTAGGTCAGAGTTATGGAAAGCAGTAAGGAGCATTTGTGGCAAAGATTAGCCTTATGACTATGGTGCACTTGGTTGCCTGGGCAGTTTGCTATATACTATTCATTGGGATGTTGAGGAACCAGGTCATATGGGATTTTAAAACTTTACAATACATGAGGTTCATTTCTATAGGTATTCTCTGCCTAAGTTCGTCTTTAACTTTACTAAAAAATGTCCTAAAGTCCATAATTTCTTTATCCTCCTCACTTATCCTTTTTTGCATTGCATTTTTTAAGAGATAATATATTTTATTGGTTTATTGTGTTATCTCCTTAAGCAAGAATGAGTGTTTCATAAGAAAAGGAATGTTGTATTTTGTGTACTACTTTTTCTCAAGCTCCTAAAAGTGTGCCTTGAATAAGCCTAGCATATAATTTGATGTTTAAAAAATAAGTCATCTACATATCAGATAAAGGGTTAGTATCCAAAATCTACAAAGAACTTATCAAACTCAACACCCAAAAAACAAATAATCCAGTGAAGAAATGGGCAAAAGACATGAATAGACACTTCTCCGAAGAAGACATCCAGATGGCCAACCGACACATGAAACAATGCTCAACATCACTCATCATCAGGGAAATAAAAATCAAAACCACAATGAGATACCACCTTACACTTGTCAGAATGGCTAACATTAACAACTCAGGCAACAACAGATGTTGGCGAGGATGCGGAGAAAGAGGATCTCTTTTGCATCGTTGGTGGGAATGCAAGCTGGTGCAGGCACTCCGGAAAACAGTATGGAGGTTCCTCAAAAAATTAAAAATAAAACTACCCTATGACCCCGCAATTGCACTACTAGGCATTTATCCAAGGGATACAGGTGTGCTGCTTCGAACGGAAACATGCACCCCCAAGTTTATAGCAGCACTATCAACAACAGCCAAAGTATGGAAAGAGCCCAAACGTCCATCGATGGATGAATGCATAAAGAAAATGTGGTGTATACACACACACACACACACACACACACACACACACACACACACACACAATGGAGTATTACTCGGCAATCAAAAAGAATGAAATCTTGCCATTTGCAACTACGTGGATGGAGCTGGAGGGTATTATGCTAAGTGAAATGAGTCAGAGAAAGACAAAAATCATATGACTTCACTCATATGAGGACCTTAAGAGACAAAACAGATGAACATAAGGGAAGGGAAACAAAAAATAATATAAAAACAGGGAAGGGGACAAAACAAAAGAGACTCAAAAATATGGAGAACAAACTGAGGGTTGCTGGAGGGGTTGTGGGAGGGGGATGGGCTAAATGGGTAAGGGGCATTAAGGAATCTAGTGAAATCATTGCTTCACTATATACTAACTAATTTGGATGTAAATTTTAAAAAATAAAAAATAAAGTTAAATCAAACAAAAATAAATCATCTAAAATTTTATGCAAGTGGGAAAAAGTAATTTCTTACCACTCTATCTTGCAACTGTACTTTTAGCAATTTTTATAAATAAAATAGTGTTTATAATTTTATGTATGTTAGTGTATAGAAATGCCGTTGATATTTTTTACGTTGATATTTGTGTCACAATTTTGTTGAATTAATAAGTAACTTCTAATAGTCTAATGTGCTTGTAAGGAATTTCAATGTAACAGATTATTGAATTTGTAAATAGAAATAGTTTTAATTATTCTTTCCAATCTGGATGACTTATTTATCAATTGATTGATTGACTGAATGACTGCCCTGTCTAGAATGTCCAGTTGAAGTTCCAAAAGAACACACATTCTGTTCCTGACCTTAGGGAAAATGTATTCAGTCTCTCACACTCAGCTAGCTTTGGATTTCTCATAGATGCTTTTTCCCAGAATGAGGAGGTTCCCTTATATTCCTAGGTTATAGAATATTTATTTTTATTTATTTGCTTAAAGGAGATTTCTGTCAATTTTTTTGAGTCTATTTAGATAACCATGCAGATTTTGTCCTTCATTTTATTAAGATGGTGATTACATTGATCGATTTTCTTATTATTAAACCAACCTTGCATTTCTGTGATAAATTCCACTTTGTCATGGTGTATAATTCTTTTTATACATTGCTAGATTTGGTTTGTTAGTGTTGTGTTCAGAATTTTTTTGCGTTAAAGGTGGTGATCTCTGATTTTTTTCCTTGTGATTTTTTTTTGTCTGGTTTTGTTATTAGGGTACATAGTGAACTCATATAATCAATGGGGAAGTGTCCCTTCTTCTATTTTTTGGAAAAGTTTAAGAATTGTTGGTATTAATTTGTCTTCAAATGTTTGATTGAATACAATAATTAAGCTATTTTTTCCTGACATTTTATTTGTAGGAAGATTCTTAATTGCCAGTACAATGGCTTTACTAATTAGGTCTACTTAGATTATTTGTTTCTTCTTGTGTCAAGTTTTATAGTTTGTGTCTTACTAGAAATCTATGCATTTCATCTAAGTTGGTAAGCAGTTTTAATAGTATCCCCCTATTTTTATAGCATTCTTCTTTGTTTCTATAATGGAAATAATGAAGTTCTCTCTTTCATTTCTAACTTTAGTAATTTGTCTTCTCTCCCTTGGTCTTGTGCTCTCACTCTCTTTGCTTGGTAAAATTAGCTAAGTGTTTGTCATTTTGTTGCTCTTTAAAAAAAATTAAGTTTAGGGTGTGCCTGGGTGGCTCAGTCGGTTTAGCGTCCAACTTCAGCTCAGGTCATGATCTCATGGTTTGTGATTTTGATCCTGGTGTCAGAGCCTGGAGCCTGCTTCAGATTCTGTCTCCCTCTCTCTCTCTGCCCTCCCCCACTCACTCTGTGTCTCTCTCCCTCTCGCAAAGATAAACATTAAAAAATAAATTAAAAAAATAAAAAATAAATAAGAGTTACATTTCAGTTTTGCTTATTTACTGTATTTTCCTACTCCCTATTTTTTTAATGTCCATCCTAATCATTTTTGTTATTTCCTGATTTCTGCTTGCTGTAGGTTTAGTTTTATCTATTTCCCCAGTATTTTAAGGTTGACGCTGTTAATTGGACATCTTTTTGCTTTTTACTTTTTTTTTTTGTTTTTTTAGTACTGCATTTCCTGTGATATTCCCACATAAACTCATCTTCTCGATCTTGTGTAAGTTTACCTTTTTATTCAGGTCAATGGTGTGTGTGGAGTGTGCATGTGTATGTGTGTGGAGATATAGAGAGAGATAGAGAAAGAGGAAAGGTGGCCCATGAAAGAATGTAGATTTTAGCCAGTGAAACCTGGCTTATCATATAAATGCTAAGATTTTGTAATTCTATTAACATAGACAAGTTGCCTGGCTTCCGTGAACACGAGTTTTCTCATCTGAGGACACTCTACTTCATATTTGAAGATTTTTTACAGAAATCAAGAGCTAAATGTACATTTCTCAACATGATGCCTAGAGAAAAATAGTTTTCCACTAACTTTTGTGTGTTATTTATGTCAGTAAATGCACTCTATCCATTATAAGGACAAAAAATAAGGATGTAAAAATATTGTATCAGAAGAGACATATGCATTTAAGATATACACTCATAAGACAAGAGATACCATTCATCATAGTCACTATGTGGAGAGATAAAATCATATTCCTAAAGGAAAAGTAAATAAATTATGTACATGTGCTAATTCAAGTACTCATGAATTCTGATAAACGCATGTGTGCTATTATTTTCATGATAGTTAAAAAGAAATCATGAAAGTCATATAAGATTGCTTTTTTTAGAAGGAGTATCATGAGATAAAAAAAAAAAAAACTCATCAGTTCATATTTCCAAAAGCAATTCTCTTAGTATATGACTTATTTCTTCTCCTTGATAAATAAATAGGATTTATCTTTAATAAATGCACTATGTTAACATTATATGCTCTCTTTTTAATGTGTCAGAATACCAAGAACAACAACAGAATACTGGAGACAGAAACAAACTTTGAATAGCTGAATACTGAAATGGTGTGGGGGTGCTTAGTGTTTTAAAATAAATGCAGAACAAATTTGAAGGTACTGGAAATAAAAGTTTTTATTGATCCTAATAGAGAATAAACATGCTCTTCCATTATCTTAAATTTCAAAAAATGAAGTGCCTTGGGAGACTATTTTTTCAGGAGTAGAAGATAGTAAAAGAGAAGAACATTTCTCTAAATATCACATACTTTATTTATTTATTTTTTTAATTTTTTTTCAACGTTTATTTATTTTTGGGACAGAGAGAGACAGAGCATGAACGGGGGAGGGGCAGAGAGAGAGGGAGACACAGAATCGGAAACAGGCTCCAGGCTCTGAGCCATCAGCCCAGAGCCCGACGTGGGGCTGGAACTCACGGACCGCGAGATCGTGACCTGGCTGAAGTCGGACGCTTAACCGACTGCGCCACCCAGGCGCCCCTCACATACTTTATTTTTAATGCGGGGCATCTGCTGTCAAAACTGACCCCCTACCAAATCAAAAAAACGATCACTGCTTAACATTGGATGAAAATTTTCTAAGCTGCAGCAAAAGGATTACATTCATAGATATTTATGGGGTTTTTAGGGATAAAAATTACAAAAATTATTAAGGTAAATAAAATCTACTAAGTTTTATCAGTTTGATATTTTGTTTTTAAAATATCCAACAAGACTTAGTGACTGAAGATTGAAGAATGCACAATGTTAAATAATGTTACATAATTAAATCCCCTTTCCAAAGAAGACACACAGATGGCCAACAAACACAAGAAAATATGCTCAGCATCACTAATTGCCAGGGAAATGCAAATCAAACCCACACTGAGATATTAACTAACACCAGTCAGAAATGCCTAGTATCGAAATTACCAGAAATACAAGTATTGGGGAGAGCGTGGAGGAAAGGGAACCCTTAGGCACTGTCGGTGGGAATGTAAACAAGTGCAGTCACTGTTGAAAACAGTGCGGAGATTCCTTAAAATATTAAAAATAGATATTGCCATATAATCCGGTAATTCTACTACTGAGTATTTACCCAAAGAAAGCAAAACACTAATTTGAAAAGGTTGATGCACCCCTATGCTTACTACATCATTATTTACAGTAGCCAAGATACAGAAACAACTCAAGTGACTATCACTTGATGAATGGATAAAGAAGATGTATATATGTGTGATAGAATACTATTCAGCCATCGAAAAGAATAAATCTTGCCATTCATGCAGCATGGATAGACCCAGAAGGTATGGTGCTAAGTGAAGTAAGTCAGACAAAAGAAGACAAATGCCATGACTTCACCTATATGTTGAATCAAACAAAACAAAACAAAACAAATGAACAAAGAAATAGAAACAAACTTACAGATACAGAGAATCAACTGGTAGTTGCCAGAGGGAAGGGATGGGCAATATAGATGATGGGGATTAAAAGGTACAAGCTTCCAGTTACAGTATGCTGTAATAACTTTGTATGGTGATGTATGGTAACTACATTTACTATGGTGAATACTGGTTAACATATAGAACTGCCAAATGGCTACATTGTACACTTAAAACTAATATAACATTACATGTCAACTCTACTTAAAAAAAGAAATAAATCTAATACATGTAAGGCTTCAAAATGTACTATTTAACCTGAGGCCTATTTCTCAGCTATATTCTGAAAGAGAAGCTAATTTTAATGTCTAAATGAACACTTACATAGTTACATCAGGCTTTACTTAATTGATTTCGTTTCCTAACAAAAGAGTTGTTCACTTCTTTAATGAAAATACATTGTTAAGGTAGGAATTAGAGTATTCATGTAGTTAAGGTAGAAGATACCATGTAGAACCCAGCATCATGTCTTGTCTTTAAGTAACATTGCGGAGAATACCTTATTAAAATAGAGTAACAGGGTAGGAAAATAATATGATTGAATAAAACCTAGTTAGTTATAAGGTACAATTATCTTTCATTAGAATTTTAAGTTTTTTTATATGTGAGCACTGGGTGTTACATGTAAGTGATGAATCACTAAATTCTATTTCTGAAACTAATATTACACTTGGTGCAACTAACTGGAATTTTTTTTTTTAATTTTTTTTTCAACGTTTATTTATTTTTGGGACAGAGAGAGACAGAGCATGAACGGGGGAGGGGCAGAGACAGAGGGAGACACAGAATCGGAAACAGGCTCCAGGCTCTGAGCCATCATCAGCCCAGAGCCCGACGTGGGGCTCGAACTCCCGGACCGCGAGATCGTGACCTGGCTGAAGTCGGACGCCTAACCGACTGCGCCACCCAGGCGCCCCACTAACTGGAATTTAAATAAAAACTTGAAACTATAAAAAGAGAAAGAAAAAAAATGTAAATTATCACCGCCCAAAATAAACAAATAAATGTACACCTATACAAGTCCCATTGCACATGCTTTTTATTCATACTGGAGCAAATGCACTATAAGTGATAGTTTATTTCATGCTTCTAATATTTGGTTTTCTTAATAATGTATATATTAATTATTAGATATTAATTCATTAATAGCTACTATATTGTTATTTTCGCTATAATATATATAACATTTATGTTATATAATTATATATAATGTAATACATAATACATGCAACTATATATTAGATATTTATTAATTATCAAATAATTACAAATATATAACATATAAGTTCTATGATCTATATCTATATCTATATCCATATCTATATCTATATCTGTCTATATCTATCTATATCTATATATAATGCCTTATATTGTTCTAATGAGGTATAATAATAGAAACCTTCTGTATTTGCCCAACCAATTTTTATGGCCTTTCTGGTAATAGTACTCTGGTTCTTTTTCTCGTTTTCACTTCCAGTGAACTGAATGGAATACTTGAAATATTCCTCATCTCCAAACATGAACAAATATCCAGACCTGAACTAACCAGGCAGTATATTTCATTATTCCAGCCCTGACGATTAGGTGAGAGGTAGCTGTGTAGCCCAGTCTAAACCAAATCAGATTCCATCCCAAGAATTTTGGTTCTTTCTCTCTTTGAGTTCGTTACATTGATAAAGTCATAACCTCGCATTTCTTTTGGCTATTTATTTAACATAAATAAGATGGAATCATACCCGTGAAGGAAGCCACAGGGAAAGGAAGCACATCCTGGGTTTGAGGAATTGATGTTTCTTCCATTTGAGTATCCAGCTCCAGACATCCTTAAAGCCATACTATTCTCTGAACTTCCGAGTTAAATAAATAATGAATGATTTTTAGGCAATTTGAATTGATGCTGTATCCAAATGTAAGAATTCTCACTAATATATGCTAAGGAAAATTTGTGTCATATATACGACAAAATAGAGCACAAAACATGTTTAAGACAACATTGCATAAATACTTAACTATCTTGGCATGCCCAGTGTGCATTTGGCTTCCATATTTTTTAAATGTAAGTCTATATTTAAAAAATAAACCTTATCTCAAACATATTTTTATAAATAAACAAAAAAAATAATTTTTACGTACTTTTTGTTTCAGCTTTATTTTTTCAGGGATGTATTTGTTTTCTTTTCCAGTGGTGTATTTATTGTATTTATATTATTATATAGCCAGATGTCTACCACTAGCCAATAGAAATATTAAATATCTTACAGAAAACGATTTCCTCTTATATTTAATGAAGTTATTGGACCTACTGATTTCTCACTTTCCTTTCATCCTTGAAACAAGACTAACACACATTTGTATGCTTTTATACAATGGTTTACCTAGTTGTAAATGCTCCTCAATTACCTGGCTACTTCTTTTTGAGAGCTTATCATTTTTTTTAACTATCTCACCATATAAACTCTATCAAAATGTTTTGCACTTAGAAGTTACTGTATCATTGTATCGTTGACATTCTAGAATATATTTCAAGAGAAAATTTTAATAGAAATTAATATTATATGGAATTAAGTTATAAGGGTGAAAAAGTTAAGCTAAATAGATGTCTATGGAAAATTATATGGATAAGGGAAAGAGAGATGGGGAAGATCATTTAGAGATTAGCCAGGTTGCTAGAGGGTATTGACTTGGATAATGCTTCAGGGAGTGTGTAGAAAGGTAGCGGCAGGGTGGAGGGATAGAAAACAGTGGGCTACAAGAATATCAGACTTCTTGATGGATCAGAGTCCTCAAAATAATAACAGGGCTTGGGATAAACTATTATATAAATAGGATAAAATGCTAATAACAAATGATTATTTCAAGGGCATACTAGAAACAGAAAGAATGGGTAAAAATAGAGAAAAAAAATTGAGGTAGAAATCCATGAGACAAATTTCAGGTAATATCTCACGTATCTAAATAGTATAGATGATGTAGATATTATGACATAGATAATGAAGGCATTGCTGGACAATGTTTTGTAAAAGTCATTGCATGGAATATAATAGAGAATAATCAGTGGGGAAGCATTACAAACAGCCTTTGTTTATAGGGTAGCCTAACAATTTGCTTTTGAGAGCTTTATGGAGAATCTTTACCCAATAGTTCAGAATATCTCCACCTGTCCCCTCTGCCATATACCTTATTTAATTTATAAATTCATGAAATTCCTGGGCTATCTTGCCCATGTAGACATTTTAGTTGATGACATTTTAGTATAGTTTAGCCATCATAATGAGAACAGGTTTTCCAGAAAAGCATTATTGTTAATAATATATATGTAATTATATGTATACATTATATTATTATAATATAAAAACAAATGTGAGATATTAGTGTACTAATATAATTATTGGTACTATTAATGTAATGTAATACATAATAGGTAAAAATAGATTGCTAATACAACAGCAAAGATTTAAGATAAGCAATGAATTTTGCCTTTAAAACTTTTGTCTAAAGTTACACTCCTGCTTGCTTTATCATAAAAATTTATTATAATACCAAGGAATATATGTTTTCTACCCTAATATTCAATAAATATTAGGCAAGCATTATCCATACACAGCCCTGGTTTAATAAACTGTGGGAATCCATTTCAAACATTATTTGGCACTTGAAATTAGAAATTATAGATCATTTAGAATTCCATTTCCACATTTTATTAATGAGAAAACTAGCCACAAAAATGATCATTTTATAACATGCAGCTACATCATGATAGAAACAGACTCTGATCTTGATTTCTAACCCTAAACTCTTTCCATTAAACCACTTAGTTGTCAGGGTGGGCCAGGCTGGCTAACAAACAAACCCAAGTACAATTTCTTGTTTCTTTAATGGGAAACTGCTAATATTGCTGTTTAATCAACGGCCTGCATACATTGTTCACTCACTTCCTAAAAGCCTTGGGCCAGAAATGGCATATGTGTTTATGTATTTGCTCAGTTTCTTCAAGTTAGAAAAATATTTCCCTTTGGTTTGTGTGACCCTTATAATGACCTGTCTCTTATAACCTGATATTCTACTTTGTTATTATGCCCATGTTTTGCCACTGGGAATGAGAGGGAGTTGTGTGAACCACTTCTTTTTAAAAACCGTTTGTGTTGGGATATCTGGGTGGCTCAGTTCGTTGACCTTGTGTCTTCGGCTTGGGTCATGATCTCCTGGTTCCTGAGGTCATGCCCTGCATCAGGCTCTCTGCAGTTAGCGTGGAGCCCATGTCAGATTTTATGTCCCGCTGCCACTCCCTATGCCCCTTCCCCCCTTGTGCAGGCCCTGGCACACATGTGTGCGTGCTCTCTCTCTCTCTCCCTCTCTGTCTCAAAAATAAACATAAAGAAAAAAAAACAGAAAATGAGTGGTCCTTTAAAAAATAAAACATACAGGGGCGCCTGGGTGGCACAGTCGGTTAAGCGTCAGACTTCAGCCAGGTCACGATCTCGTGGTCCGGGAGTTCGAGCCCTGCGTCAGGCTCTGGGCTGATGGCTCAGAGCCTGGAGCCTGTTTCCGATTCTGTGTCTCCCTCTCTCTCTGCCCCTCCCCCGTTCATGCTCTGTCTCTCTCTGTCCCAAAAATAAAATAAAAAACGTTGAAAAAAAACTAAAAAAAAAATAAAATAAAACATACAATTTGACAATAAATTTCATATTAAAAAATAAAAACTCAATTAGAATAAAAAATTAAAAAAATAAATGAAAAATAAAAATGTTTCCAACAACTCTTTTTTTTTTAATTTTTTTAATGTTTATTTATTTTTGAGACAGAGAGAGACAGAACATGAATGGGGGAGGGTCAAAGAGAGAGGGAGACACAAAATCTGAAGCAGGCTCCAGGCTCTGAGCTGTCAGCACAGAGCCCAATGTGGGGCTTGAACCCACGAACCGTGAGATCATGACCTGAGCCGAAGTCGGACGCCCAACCGACTGAGCCACCCAGGCGCCACCCTCCCCCGACAATTCTTAAAATAACTCTTTTATTAGGCAAACAAATGAGCATAGGTGCAATTTTTGGTAGAATTAAACATCCTCTGGATGTAGTAGATCAGAGTTAACTTTTTAACCATTTTAAAATAAAAATCATATAGGATCCTGTATAATGAAGACTGTATCAAGAGAATCAGAACTCTGCCATCTATAATCTTTTAATTGTCATTTGGCATGTGAGATGCTATTTTCTCAATGGGGTCGAAGATACTAAAACCTTCAACCTGTAGGCTATAGGCTTCGTAACTTTTATTTTTACCAATATATCTCTGGAACCCAGCACATGTTAAGAATATTTTGAGAAATTAGTAATTAAATAAATCAATATTTGTAAATAGGCCATCTCTCTGGCAACCTTATCTCTTAATGAGTATAAAAATGAACTTGCAAAATGACGACAATAACACATCCCTTTATTCTGCCCTTTGGTATTTCATCACTACATGGGCCTGGAGCTTTAGTCATGTGACTTGATTGGCTCCACAGAAATGTGACAGGGAAGGAAAGACAATGTGCTCATGAGTTGAGGCATGCCTGAATTCGCTGCCTCTGAGCACTCTGGTATCAACTGTGTTAAGGAGCCAAACTGTCAGTGGATAATGACAAACGCTAGTCAACCCATCTTCATCCCCACCCCCCTGCTGACGTTGAATCAGCTGCCAGACAGGGTTCAAAGCAACACACACCCAACCAAGCTGTTGCTAACCAGTGACCAGCTGGGCTGCCTACATGAGACCTTTCCAGTGAATGCATCGACTTGGGAAAAAATAAAACCCGTTGTTGCTTTAAGCCACAAGAGTTGGGGCATTTCATACTCAACAAAACTTAGTGTACTTGGGAAGTAAGAACTTCTCAGGCGCATCATCCAAGCCTGAAAGTGATTGAGATGTTTATGGCAGTCACAGCATTTCACACCTTTTGGAGGATGGAGGATTTTATTTTCACACGGTGCTCGTTGAGAACACAGTTGCTATTTATTTGCGTGTTCTTTGATTCAGAGTTGTTTGTAGTAGCACAAAATAAAGGTAAAATAAAGTACATTAAAGAGGAAAGGGAAAAAAAAACATGACATGTGTTGGAGCCATGCAATTTACATCACATGTGTGATAAACATCACATGCTAAATATCTGAGGCTGAACTACCATTATATACAGGCTATTCTTTAGGCTGCCACATTCATCCTAAAATGAAGAAGCATGCTTTAATGCATAAGCGAAGGTGAACACTTTTAGGTCACTTCTTCTAAATGTGGCTCTCCACTCTTAAAAACCCCCCCAAGTGAAACATATATCCTTTACAGTAAGTAGGTTTTCAGAGGACATTACTGTGGCCTTTGGGCACTGTAGGTATTTAGTGAGTTATTTTTAGTGCTGGCCCAAATCATCTTCTCAATTTTCCTATCAATCGAATCTGCAGAAGTTGGCTAGCACATGTCATCACAACAATCCCAGTAAAATAAATGAAATAAGAAATGACGGGATAGACAAAGACATTTCCATCCCAGAATGAGAAAAAAAATCAGGAGTGGCATTTCACAGAACTAATATAGCGGAATATAAACTACGGAGTAACTGAAGACAAATTTATACTTAATACGAGACAGAGATAGCATACTTTTGCAAAAGTCAATCGGTTTAAATGGATAAAAGTTGCAATCTTTAAGGAAGTATTACATTTCCTCTATTTTCAATTGAGTTTGCGTGAATAGTTATGGCTGCCTACAAAGGCTGTAAGAGACAGACCATGAAGTTCTGAACCCTTGTCTTTCATGCTAACATGTGAAACCAGCTGCAAAAATGGCACCACCAATTAATAGTGTCAATCAGCCAGCTAACTCCTAAATTCATTTTCTCTTAAAGCAATAGAGACAGTGGCTAATATCTCAGGTATGCTCATATTACACAATTTCTACCCAGCTTAAATATAAAAAAGGCTTTCAGAGTGAGTTAAAGAGTATTAATTTTCTTCTTTCTACTTCCTCTTTTTTCTCCTCCTGCCCTTCCCCCTCTTTCTTTTTCTCCTCCGTCTTCTTTTCCTTTTATTTCTTATTTTCTGATTTCTTCTTTTTCCTCAAAATTTATAGATATGATTTCAATGAAAGCTGGACATTATGTTTGAAACTACCATGAGCTTCTCTGAACCAAGTAATCTATAGGAAGTAAATCTGATTTACAAGTCTCTATTTAAAGTCTCATCATTATGAAATGTGTTCCAAGTGTCATTTGACCCACTTTCTGAGGGCCTGAGAAAACAACGGATATGGGATTGCATTTTTATAGAGTTTGGAAATGAAAAATGGCACTTTGTTCTCATAAGAGGAAATATAAAAAGGAAAGGAAACATCATCCTAAAACAAAGAGCAAGGTTTCAAGACATGTCTGAAGTTCAGGAAAGGTGCAGAGGTAGAAAAGGAGACAGCAATTTTAGTTGAAATTTTTGGAGGTAGCAAAAGCTTTAGCGCACCTGAGGGCCCCATTACTTGTCACCAGAAATCTGGATCATGACCCTTTTTTGTAGCAATATTTGTGTGTGCGCGTGCGCACATGCACAAGATAAGACATAGAAAATGACACTGATGCAGAAAGTACGGCAGATCTTTACAAATGCTAAACTCTGGTTGGCTATTCTAAGGTTTATGGCAACAGTTCTGACTTTCCAATATGGAAGAGGAACATTTACAGAAGGTTTTTCTAAATTATTAGAAATATCTTCAGGTTGATTTACATTAACCATAAACAATTTTAAAATGTTCTTTTCCAAGTATGACATATGAGAAAATATTTCATTGACCTATAAGAAAATACTTCATTTGCATGGAATTTTAGTTTAATATAATATTGCTGCACCTCGGAGAAATACACAGTTTGCGCTTTAGATATATATATATATATATATATATATATATATATATATATAACAGCAAGGAACGTGAGCGAATGTGTTTTTCTAGGATTCTCTTTTCCTAAGTAAGCTAACATTGACATAGTTGTTATATTATTGGTTATAGATATTACCATAGGCCAACATTTAAAAACAGAGAGACAGAGATGGGTATTAGAAAGTGCAAAATTTTGCAGTTCATTTGCTAATAGAATTATGTATGCAATTTTCAATTTTCTAATAGAATTATGTATGCAATTTTTACTATCTTATTAAAACTTTGGGGTAGATTAACCATGGTTCAAAAATATGGGTTCTCTAGTTTTACAGTTAAACTAGTTATAAGTGCCCTAAGACACCATATTTTTAAAAAGCCATCTTCAAATATCAATGAAAAAAATTTAAGTCTATAGACAGTGTGGATGCAAATATAATATCATGAAAAAACTAGGTATTTTTTATTTAAAAATATTGTTTTGAACTAATTTTAGACTGGTTTTTAGGTGTGTTCATTTTTCCTGAATGTCACTTAAGTGCTCATTTCTACAGTTGAAGAAAGACTAAGGAAAAAGAATATTATTGTTAAAATTGCTTGTCATTTTGAATAATGGGCCAAAATCACACAAATTATATTATCTGCTTCCTGAAAAGAAAATGCATGAGTTGAAGGGAAGGAGAGCCATTAACAGGAGGGAAACTAATGCTCCAAGAAAAGTTTTGCTTTTAGTTAGGGAATCAAATATTGATCTCTAGCTACGAACAAGAATGCCACTGATAGTGTAATTTCTGGATGAAAATGTTTGACTAAAAACATATTTTTATTATTTACAAGATTTTATATGGACATAGCATGTTTTTAGGATTGTGAAACTTCAAGAGAAGTAACAGTAAGTACATAATTAAAATATTTGCCTGCCGTTTACAACCAATCAGAATCTAGAACAAGAATCAAAGTCTATCTTTCAATCCATAGTATTGCTTTTCCCAGACAATACACCTATCCACACATTTGAACTTATTAGAAGCATACATGTCATTGACATTTTTAATATATAATTCCTGCCAAACAAGACAGACAACTTCTCTTTCTCTTTCTTCACCTCTTTGCTTGCTTTTTAGCCTCGAATATCACTAAAATCTCTGAAACCCTATAATAAATGTTGCAATCTTCCTGGACTCAAAATTTCTATAGATATGCAATAACTTTGGCCTTTCTTCATATAGTCACTGTAAGGCACAGAAATGACAAGGATTCTATGTCCCTTAATATTCATCCTTTCTATGTTCCTTGGTGCCTTCCTAATTAACATTTGATACTACTAGTAAATCAACTCAGATTCTCTATATACAAATTTCCCTCCTGTGCAAATAGAACTTCAAGAGACTGGCTGAAGACAGGGTGGAAGAAAGTCCTCAGATTGCAGACAGTGGGTCCCAGGGTGAAGTGTGAGTCTTGTAGGAAAAAGCTTTGGTGTCCATCCAAAGGGCTTAGGTAAAGAAACGGAAGCCAGACAAGATTCAATAGCATGATAATCACATAAAGAGCCTACAAAAGGAGTGTTAGAAAGCTTTCAATAAAGGTAGATGGCATTCTTGGACTGTGTCCATCACAGATATGCATGTACGTATGTATTTTGTATATATTTAGCACACATTGTCTCAGGAATGGACAAGGAAAGGCTTTTTAAGAACAGTAAGCCAGTTCATTGAGATTTCCCTCACTCTCATGGGTGTTTTAAATTCTTCTGTACCTTCAGCTCATTATTTCACCAATCACAATTGCGTAGGAGATTTGTAAACCTATCCCATCAAAGATGTTTTACATAATTTTTCAACAAAATCTTATAGCAGTGTTGCTCAAATATCTTGCCCATGATAGTGGGAAGAGAGGGTGCTGAGGAGATGAAAGATGATTGATCCGTTATAGCTAGATAGATACAAAAATGATAGCTAGCTAGCTATAGACCCAGATATGAACTCTCTGTAGCTTATTTTATCTATGCTAGAAGCTACCGGTGATCTAAAGGTCTGCTAAGGAAAATCCTGAACACCCATATCATTAGCAAAGGGTCATATGCCACAGGAAAACTCAAGAACCGTGAACTAGGTGAAAAGTCAGTTATTAAATCCCTAGTTTTATATGTTTGCTTTATGTTTATGTGTGTTTTTGTTATTCACGCTTTTTATTCTTAAAATCATTGACCCTGGGGCGCCTGGGTGGCACAGTCGGTTAAGCGTCCGACTTCAGCCAGGTCACGATCTCGCGGTCCGTGAGTTCGAGCCCGGCGTCGGGCTCTGGGCTGATGGCTCAGAGCCTGGAGGCTGTTTCCGATTCTGTGTCTCCCGCTCTCTCTGCCCCTCCCCCGTTCATGCTCTGTCTCTCTCTGTCCCCAAAATAAATAAAACACGTTGAAAACAAAAATTAAAAAAAAAAATCATTGACCCTGACAATAGGTTTCTTGATGTATATCTGTACACAGCACCAAATGTACCATTCATGTTCAACATGTAAATCTGGGTGGTCGTGAAGTTGATGAATTCTTAAGAACCATTTTGCTGTGGACTCCTTTAGGTCAATATTTATTGAGTACCTAATCTGAAGTACTGTTCTGTGTTAGACACCTCATTGTTAGAGTATTTGTGCGTGGAAAGCACCCGGGCAGAGTTCAAACTCGTTTGACAAGTTCCTTAGTCATGGCTGCTCTCCCAGAGTAGCAATTTAGGAGGAAGTCTTTTGTATTGTATTAAATAACACGCTTCAAACAAGATTGAAAATAATTCCATGGCAATAATTCCATCTTAGGTTTCTGGAAGAGATGCTACAGTACTTGAACTGTTTTAGACATACTATGATCGTATTGTCCCAGAGACAAAGTTAGAGGATGTACTACTGTGCCCAAATACTTCAAAGCTTTTTGAGAAAGGAAGTACATAGTGAGCATTACATTGGGATATATTTCGATCTAGGTCAGCAATCGGCATTTAATATTTACATTTACTCATTTTCCTACAGAAATGTTATATAATAGTATGGTTCTGCAGGGAGAAAACCATACTGTTTAGGAAAAATCTGGGTGCTACAAGACCCTCTCACCTCTGCTACACTGTAAAAGGTTTCTGCATCAGTTTTCTGCAATTCTGCAATTGTAAAATAGTATCGTTTCTGGAGAACACCATTTAATATGGTTACATATAGTTCTAATGTCCTCATTCAGGAGTTCTCACACCGCGCCTCATTTGCAGAACCTGTGTGCTTATTTATTTATACATTATTTATTTTGTGAGAGAGAATGTAGTGAGGGAAGGGCAGAGAGAGAAGGGGACAGAGGATCCTAAGCAGGCTCTGTGCTCGAACTTGAACAGTGAGCTCGAACTCAGGAACCATGATACAGTGATCTGAGGCGATGTCTGACTTGGTGCCAACCTGTTGAGATTCAATATTGAGATGCAGAGGTATCCCAAGTTATATGGATTCTATATTCACTTCTCTCTTAACTCCTGCAATGTTCCATATAGTTCCTGAAGAACCAATTAGAAATAATATGATTATAGCATTTGCTAATCAATCCTACTATGATCCGTGCCTGAAATTGTGCACAGAAAATTCAAATTGACTTCCTAGCAGCATCAAACTCTCCCATGAGCTACAAGCTTTCCATGCCATCATTACTATCCCCTCCTCCTGCTTAATGTCTCATTGCCCTTTCTGGTGTTTTAAGCTCAAGCTGAAACTACCTTGTGATTTCTTTTAATGTTTACCCTCTGCTATTTACCTCATTACATTCCCAGCCACTAGAACGTAAACTATAAATGTGAATCATCCACTACAATGTTAATTCATCGCCATATAATCAGCCCTAGCATCTGGCAACATAGGAGACTCTCAACAAATATTTTGTGACAATGACGGAATAAATACATGAACGTTTTAAAATTAAAAGTTAACCTTGCAGTCCGCTCTTACAGTCTATTCTTGCCTGCTTCTCCCCAGGACCTCGAAGCTAAATTAGATGCCTCTCCTGTTCCTGTGTTAATACATACATTTTCCTGTTACTGTACACGCCTACATTACTTGCTTATCCCTAAACATTGAATTCCTTGTCGTGATTATGTCTTACTCATATTTGTTTTTCAAATTTGTCATGCCTAGTAGGGCAGATGACACATTCTGGGCATTCCATAAATATCTGTTGAATGAAGGCATGAATAAATTCATTCTTAATCCTAAAAGGATATGTGTGTGTGTGTGTGTGTGTGTGTGTGCGCGCGCACGCGCGCGTGTGTGTATGCACACATGCATTCATCCAGGTTCAATTCTATCCAGGTTTCTTCTAGGTCTTGTCAAGGTTAGGTCTGCATTTGCTTCCTGGACTAGATCCTACTTCAGCTCTTTCGATCACAGAGAAACAAAAATTTTCGATTACCAGAAGAGAGAGATTGCTCCTTTCTTTTTTGCTGTAACTGTTTACATGTGCTTTATTCCTTTTCAATCTGAATGCCATAAAAACATTGATACATTATCCATTTTTCCCCAGCCTCCTGCTGAGATACGAGGATGGTCAGAGTTCTCAGTGACTGAGGTGGATGAATTACCAGTCACATCTTCCACGATGCGTCATATTGTAGAGATGCCAAGAATCTGTATGTAATTTGCACATTATTCAAAGGGTGCCCATGACAAAGTTTTGCTAACATTTTAGTACCTTGAAATGTGACAGGCTACCAGGAAACTGCGTAACAAGTGAAATGTGAAAGTCAAGGTAGAAATGGAATCAGTAAGAGGAGTTAAAATGACACATCCAGAAGAAAAATTCATGTGGAAGTTCATAAGGTTTGTTTAGTTTTAGTAGCAATAAAAAAATATTCTGGAGTTGATAGTGTGTGAAACTAAATGGTTAGAAGATGATCCATAACAACCACGGGGAACAGCAACGAGAAATAATAAATACTAAGATCATCAGGAAAAAGGATCTGGTACTGACGTTATTTTAAATAGTTGTTCAAGATGTTGTTTGATTGCTTTTATTCCTCTCTCATTCAAATGAGTGTCATTAATAAACAGATATGACCTACAAGCCTGTGTAGAATTATAATCAAAACATTTACGTGTCTAATTTTATAATACAACCAGCAATAACAATAGTTATAGACAACCTTGAAATGTTACCTTTTCTATATTCATAGCTTAAAACAGAGTGATCCTGTTTCTTTTTTATCTTTTTATCTGAGAAGAAAGGCACAAAACCTAAGTCCATGGGTCCATTTCATGGGTCCATGAAATATTCACAAACAAAACACACCCATGTTACCAGTCCAGAAGAAGACACAGCACTTTCCTGGGAATCCTCCTTGTGTCCTCTCTTGGTCAATCCCACCCCTTGATGGAAAACCACCACCCGAATTCTAACTCGGAGATTCAAACTGGGAGTTTCTGATACTTGTATCAGGAGATGTGCATTTCTGTCCTCTTTGGAGGAGATCAGATCTGACAAGTCTGACAGAGCACAGCTGTCTCAGGGGTGTGGCCTCTCAAGCCCACCTACCTCACCTCCTCGTTTGTTGCCTGCCTCACCCTCTCCTGTAAGAGTTTGCAACACCTGCCTTTTTCATCTGTTAATCCCAACTTCAAAGTGTTTGTGCTTTTGACCATCCTGGTTGTTTTCTCCAAATAGCATCAAAGAAATAAGCAATTTTTTTAAGAAGTAAAAAAGTTTTTTCCCCCTTTTTCTCAACTCACTGAATTATACTTCAATTAACATTATTTCAAAAGTGGAAATTTTTATAGCCATCTATAAATAAAGCTATGTGAAAATACGTTTTCCCCTATCAATTATAGTAATGGGGATATTTAAAAATATGATATGAGTGTGAAGAATGTGGGCTAAATCAGGATTCTTCAATAATGTGGATGGGTATTGAAGTATAAAATATTTTGATTCTACTGTTTTGAACCCATCTGTCCAACTGGTGGTAACTGGCTCCCGATCTTTGCTTCTTATGTTGTTACCTGAAGGGCGAAAGTAAAGACCTGGATGAATCTTGATTTGCAGTTTGTAATTTTCAACTGAGTTACAATACTTGGGGGAAGCAATGTTAGGTAGGATCTGTGAGTTCTTTGGCAGAGGGAGTCACTCTGTTAAGTGGTTTTCCGAGATACATGAATATATTAGACCCTGTCTACTGTTATGTGTCAGCTAAACAGAAAACAAAAACAAAAGGAAATAACAAAATAGATTTGAACAAAACACAAACTAAAGGATGGACCCCAATTCACTTTATCGTATGCCACAGTATATGACACTCAATTCTCCCACAGTAGTTTGTACCTAAATGAAGAGTTGGAAATCTTTCAAAACTGAGATCGTATTTGCTTCGCCTTACTTCTTGAGTTTTTGCTGAGTTCAAAGTATACGGTAAAAGGCAACAATGACAATATTGGTGGAAAATTCTGCAACACAGGATGCATTTGATAAATGTTTGCTAAAATATTGAATAATGTAGAGTGCAAAATAAACACACAAACCTACAAAATGAGATTCAGTTGCTTAAGAAAAGTCTTCACAATCCATCATCTAGGTACTTTTATTCAAAAGGCAAAATGATTTGAAAGACACTTAAGTCTTCCCAGTAAAAACAATGAATTTGGCGATAAAAAACCCAAATTGCTGACATTCTATTATTTCTTCCTTTTCAGATGAAACAGCCACACTGAACAGATTGGAATTTTCATTATGAACTTAAAAGTTTTTTTTTTTTTTAATTATGTCAAGTAATGGAAGGCCTCCAGAGCAGAAAACATCAAGGTGAAGGGTATCTTTCAACTCGTGTCTGTCTTCCTGCCATCTGAGTACCCACATTTGCCTTCACTTTGGGGCTGTGGGATAATCATGGTCAGATAGATATCTGTCTCTAGAGGGAATTCTTATGAAACATCTGTGACCTGGAACAAAAACCAGACATAGTTGTTCAGGTCTTCTATGCAACGATTCAAAATTCCCCCATCTTTATGAGGACCATCAAGGCTGTATAATAACCCAGAATGGTATCTCTCTCTCTCCAACCAGTTACAATAGCATCTAAGAGCTGTTCTACTTTTTATTACCCATTCCTCGAAGTCAATCTCCTTCTTCCTGTTTTTTCTATAGTACGATGTAATCGTGATCAATGTCTTTAAAAATCAACAATTCAGCTATCAGGAGACCCAAAGAAGCAAACAAGTGACCAAAGAGAGGTAGTTTGAAATTAAAAAATTTTCCATGTTCTTATGCAGATAATTGAGATGTGACTACAAAAATAAAAAGGACTGGGGCGCCTGGGTGGCGCAGTCGGTTGGGCGTCCGACTTCAACCAGGTCACGATCTCGTGGTCCGGGAGTTCGAGCCCCGCGTCAGGCTCTGGGCTGATGGCTCAGAGCCTGGAGCCTGTTTCCGATTCTGTGTCTCCCTCTCTCTCTGCCCTCCCCCGTTCATGCTCTGTCTCTCTCTGTCCCCAAAAATAAATAAACGTTGAAAAAAAATTAAAAAATAAATAAATAAAAAGGACTTTCTGATGCAGTATTCCATCCAGGCACAATGACATCAAGTTAATGACTGCAACTTTACATTTTTGTGCCCCTGGCCCTTGCCATGTTCCCCTGTGCTTAGAATGGAGCGCTAAAACCAATTTCATCTTCTCTTCTGGCCTCGTAACTTTTTAATTAAAGGCCGTATTACCATATTTCGCCACCTCCCTTTTCCTAAAAGCATGTTCCTTGCTCTGTATATCAGAAAACTAATGAAGAGAAGAAAACAAATTCTGTTACCACTAAATTCGTCTGGTGCATGGCATTCCACCAGGAGGTCACGAGACTGTCTTCTTCTCACCATTGCCTTTCTCTTGATGTACTTTTCTATATGCCTCATTTTATTGCTGTCTCAGTTAATACTATGTTTTCTTAACTTCTCCTCTTGATATTACAAAAAGAGAAAACGATGACAGTTATCTTTAATGCCTAATATGTTCCAGGTATTACTGCAAGCCCTTATTGAATCTGGAAATAATACTATGAGCTAGGTGCCCATTTTTTCCCAGCCTTACTGAGATACAACTGGCATATAACATTGTGTAAGTTCAAGGCATAGAAAGTGTTGACCTGATGCAGTCACATATTGCAGTATGAGCACCCTGCGTTAGCTGACACTTTCATCACAACCAGAAGGTCGAAGGCTAGAGGCTGGGGCAAAGGGAAAGTGACAGTGAAAGAATACAACATTCTGGTGAAAAGAGGAGTACGTTCTGGGGATCTGATGTACAGCACAGTGATTCTAGTTAAAAGTAATGTACTATGGGGGCACCTGGGTGGCTCAGTCGGTTAAGCCGCCGACTTCGGCTCAGGTCACGATCTCGCGGTCCGTGAGTTCGAGCCCCGCGTCGGGCTCTGTGCTGACAGCTCAGGGCCTGGAGCCTGTTTCAGATTCTGTGTCTCCCTCTCTCTGACCCTCCCCTGTTCATGCTCTGTCTCTCCCTGTCTCAAAAATAAATAAAAAATGTTTTAAAAAAAAAAGTAATGTACTATGTGCTTAGAGTTGCTGAAAAAGAAAAGTAGATCTTAATTATGTGAAGCACCTAAAGATGGGGAAACTGGTTCAGGGAGGTGAGAAACCTATAGTTCAGGGAGGTTGAAAATCTCATCCAAGGTCTGGAGCCAGTAAGCATAAAAATTGGAATTCAAAGTCAGGCTGTCTGGATGAAGAAGTGTCACTGCCAGAAGAGGTGTCACATGCTCTGTCATGTGCCCTTGAAACTTCTATTACACATGTTCTTTTTCAGTATAGGATGTCTTCTCTCTCCTAGAATTATTTCTTGCTTATATCTTATTTCTCTTATTTTATTGCTCTGATTATGAGCAGAATCTCTATACGCATTCCTGTTCCTTCTGAAGAAACTTTAAATTCCTCAAATTGAACGTCTAGGTTATTCCTTAATATCAAATTATGAGTTAGAGGAAAATTCCAAATTTTTCATAAGTTTAGAATTTTATTCCTAACTCCTTTCTGGATGCTAAGACGTCCCTGCAAGTATGTTTGATAAATTTCTTGTTCCTCAGAACATGAGCATTTGCCCGGAGTACCAGTTATATATAAAACAGATATACTGTTTCCAGTCAAAATCAGAAGTACGGATCAAGCAGAGATAAAGCATACACCGCACACAGTTTAGAAAATCAGGGTCCTTCAGGGAATAACTTTTTTTTGCAGTGTAATCATCTCTGGTCGGGCAAATGCCCCTCAATCCATATTCAAAAATGGGGAATCAGCGGCTGGTACTTTGCTGGAAAGGAAAACATAGCTCTAATATCACTGACTTGGGTTATCCAAACCAGTGTTTTGATTTGGGTGGCATGATAGTTTCTTCACAATGAGAGCAGACACTCAAAGTGGTAAATACAGAAGTTCATTGGTCAGTCCAAAGTCTTTTAATGAAAACATTATATCTAATGCTTTGGTTATCCAACTGGAGTCAAATGAGACACCTGAAACTCAAGTGTGAAATTTTGGTTATTAGTGCTCAGAGCAGTGAAATTAAAAAAAAAAAAAGCAATGAAATAAACAGGAGAGCTTTTAAAATCTCTAAAGGAATATACAGGAAGGAGAAAAAGAGCCAATAATTTTTGGAATCTGAGAAATGAGAGAGAGTGACTTTTCAAGAGGCATCCAGCAGGATGGCCCAAAAAGGTCACATAAAAATGCGTGTGTGTGTGTGTGTGTGTGTGTGTGTGTGTGATAGAGACAAAGAGACAGAAAGAGAGAGAGAGACAGAGAGATTTTTCTGTACTTTGTGATTTGACCCATCTCGTGTACCTTAAGTATTTTTAAGAAAGACTACAAAAATATTTCAAAATCAGTTTGTGTCTGAGACATAGCAAATAAATATAAATATGGTGCTAGAAGATTCCTAGCTGCCATCTGGATTACATGAGTGATATTTTTTTCTTCATTTAGCAAATCAGCAAGATACAGTCGGTTTAGACTTAGATGTCAGGAAACAGAAAACATCACTTGAGAGCAAATAGGAAACAACAATGTAAGATGGCCAACGAATTGACAGACCAAAGAAAAAAAATGTCCCCAATCACTTTATTTCTTCCTAAGGCATATATGCCTCATTTCCATTCTTTAAAAATTCCTTTCGCAAGGGTCAGGGAAGGAACAGCAGCCTATTTCAGTGTAGCGAATGGAGATGTTTGTGTGGTCTTCTCGACACAATGTGCAGACTTCTGCTCATATAATAAGCATTCTTTTTTTTTTTAATTTTTTTAACGTTTATTCATTTTTGAGACAGAGAGAGAGACAGACCATGAATGGGGGAAGGTCAGAGAGAGAGGGAGACACAGAATCTGAAACAGGCTCCAGGCTCTGAGCTGTCAGCACAGAGCCCGATGTGGGGCTTGAACTCACAGACTGCGAGATCATGACCTGAGCTGAAGCTGGACGCCCAACCGACTGAGCCACCCAGGCACCCCAATAAGCATTCTTTAGACTTAGCTCCGTGATCACTTTTCTCCAGGAGCACTTGACGAGTAACACTTTGTCCTGGTCTCCTCTGTGTATTTGTCTTTTTACTGTTGTGTAACAAATTACTATAAACTTAGCGGCTAAAGCCGGCACAACCTATCATTTCCCAATTTATGGGCCAGGAGTTATACCTTGACTTACCTTAGTCTTCTGCAAAGGGTCTAACAAGATGCAATTAAGGTGCCAGTTGGAGGTTGTGGGCTCATCCCAAGCTCAAGACCCTCTTTCAAGATCACGTGGTTATTGTTCAGAATTTGGCTGCCATGTGGTTGGAGGATTGAAACCTATCCTAAAGGCTACCTGGAGTTTCATGCCACTGGGCTGTCTTTGTAGGCAGTGTGGATCATAGCAGCTGGCTTCGTCAAGGGTGGTGGCACCCTGCACAGTATCTTTTAGCTTATTTTATGTTATTTGCCAAAAGAAAGAGTCTATGTCCTTCTTGATGACAACCTGTGTCAAGCATTTTCAAGATTTAACTTACTCATTTGAATTCATTTCCATGCTTTCCATTTATTAGCTAGTCTCTTATGGAGAATCACCACCAACTATGAGTTTCAACTTATTTTTGAACAGATATTTTGAGGTACGTTATCCCAGATATCTAGATACTCAGTATTCCAGAGCAAGCAAAACTACTTGCGTATACGTCAGAGGAAGCAGAAGAAGCAATCATGCCCCCGTAAATTATGTTGTGCTTCCCAGAGCACCCGAAAGAGAACACTGCTTAACCTCTATCACCCATTTTTCTCTTGATGTATACAATTTCCTAGCTTCCCCCTACTCCAGCACTGACCTTGGCTTTATCTTACCCCTGTTACTCTTCATTCTGTGAAATATCTGATCAGGATAAAAGTTCATGCTCATCAACACACTATATAGAACACAGTATGTGTCATTAGAATCAATCTTGTGTTTTTATTTATATTTTATTTTAGAGATAGAGTGCATGTGTGAAGGGAGGGGAGGGGCAGAGGGAGAGAGAGGGGGAGGGAGGGAGAGAGAGACAGAGAGAGGGAAAGAGAATCTTAAATCTTAAGCAGGCTCCGTGCAGAGCATGGGGGCTCGATCTCACAACCCTGGGATCATGACCTCAGCCAAAATCAAAAGTCAGAAGTTCAACCGAGTGAGCAACCCAGACACCCCAATCTTGTGTTTTTAAATTTACTGCATCCACACTGTAGGAGGAACTGCTTTGTGGGTTCCTCCAACCTACTACTCCCACACGCACTCAACAAAGCAAAATCCAGAAGTCAGGCTTATTGCCATGTTAGCCTCAATGGGGACAGGACATCTTTAATAATAAGCAACAAAAGTTCATTTTGTACTGATTATTCATTCAAGAGCCTGTCTCCTGGTAAACTCAAAGGATGATCTAACTCAGTTGGCTTTGTTAAAATACTTCATTTAATCTTAATTTTGATTTATTCCATTGTAGCCGTCAAGCTTTTCACTCTAGGTGAGTCATGTAAAGACACTTGTACTCCGATCAGCTTCTACTTGTCAGACCCTTGATGGGTATAGTCTTCTACTCACTGTACTGAACCACAAAAGGTAGATGTTGCAATGAAAGCCCAATTGTAAAAGTCTTATTTGATTAGGAACTATCAAAATCCATACATGTATTATGGAACTGATTTTCTCAGAATACTCAAAATAATTGGTCTTTTCAATGGACTTAGATAGTTGAACTGGATTGCATACTATGTGCCCTGAATTAAACTTTTGTAATAAAAGGCATGCTGTGCTAGCATGCAGGATCAAATTAGGTGGCAATTAAAAGTTGTCTGAAAATTTTTAATAAATTTAAAAACAAAATAATTAAAAATAAATAAACAGTGTAACCTAAAAAATAACACAGGTCACATCACTTGGCATGTTGACTAGATCGAATCAGGATGGAAATGAAAGAAATGTATTCCTTCTAGGACTTTGTATACTACAGGTTGTATTGGGGAAAAAAAATGTTTCTCATAGAAAAAAACCCTTATTTGCTCTGTCTTAATCTGGATCCTAAACTGTTTTCCGGATGTGTGCTTGATACTAAATGTCACCCCTTAAATTATGAGTAAAGTGACCTCACATGCTAAAACAATTTTAAAAATTAAACAGACTTGATTAATCAAATAATTATCGTGTTTCTAAAAACTAAATGGAAGGGGTTGCTTTTTATTTTAATACCTAAGTGGTCTTTTCGTCTTAAGAATTCAGGCGCATAAAAACACGCACACATCTGCAGAGAGTGAGCGATGGTGTGTTAACGAGATGTTAGTCACGAGCTCTTCTACTGCAAAGTCAGGAAGAGAGAGCTCACAAAACAGGTGGATTAGAAAAACAAGGATAGAGAGCTTTCAAAAAAGAACTAGTCAATTCAAAATTTCTCTGGAAGGACCTTTTCAAGGAATGGGGCAGAAACTTCTCTTCTAGTTGGAGAGAAACATTGGAGGAGGATAGGAATATAACAACCAAATTGTATTTGGTATTAAACTAATAGCATCACCGTCTTCCTCATGTGAGAAATATTTAAATGATTTTGTGTTTCGGAGTTCTCTCAGGGTATATGCAAAACAGATTATAGGCTGTTACTCTGACTCCTGACTAGAGACAGATTCAGGTTTGTATCTCTGCAATGTAGGTACGTGCAATTTTCAGTCTCTTCCATAACTTGTTTCCTAGGTTTTGTCCATTAAGTACCTACAATTCAAATTGGCTAACATTGCACTAAGCTGCCCTATTCTGCAATCGGTCTGGTCCCTGGACTTTGCATTAACAGGTAATCACGCTCCTACATTTTCAAATTCTACCAGAACATATATAATTTTCCCCACAGATAATGACTGGCTCAAATTTCTCTCATCATAAAACAAAATAAAATGAAATGGCCCTATTTTGCAATCTAACCAACACCATTAGCTACTACCCTAGCCCTTCTCCTCCTTTCCGAGCTGAGCTGCAGGGCTCGTAACATTGATACCAATGTCAGTATTTCCCAGGAGATTGGTACTTCTACAAATATTTCATGAGAAGAATTGCAAGATCCAATAATTTGGAGAATATTAATGGATTAAATAAAGTAAAACATACTTTCTTGTTGCAAGACTACTCAGAGGCTTCCTATAAAAATTTTCATTGTTTCGGAGTGCTTTTGTGGCTCAGTCTGATTTCAGCTCAGGTCATGATCTCGTGGTTCGTGAGTTCCAGCCCCGTGTCGGGCTCTGTGCTGACAGCTTGGAGCCTGGAGTCTGCTTCAGATTCTGTGTCTCGCCCCCCGCCCTGCCCCATGCTTGCTCTCTGTCTCTTTCTCTCAAAAGTAAACATTAAAAAAATAAAAAAAAAATGTTTCACTGTTTCTAATGACCATAAAATGACCATTAAAACTTTCATTCCTTCATTCACACGTTCATTATTGATTCAAAAACTGATACACATTTATAGGGTCTACTGTCTCACTTTAAATATTCACTCTAATCCAGAAGACTACACATTTTGCCACCTAAACTCTTTGTAATTCTCCATGGCAATTGTCAACAATGTCTTTGAAATTATAGATAATAGAAAAGAAATGTGAATGATCTTTTCGGTCCTTAACTTAAACTGCCATGGTATTTTACAAAAGTGACTTTTCCCTTCCCAAAGGTCTCTCTCAGTCTCTAACCTTGAAGCTTTCTCTCTGCAATGATTCTCCTCCTATGTTTCTATAGCGCCTTCACAGTCTTTTTGGCAGGCTCCTTTTCTATTTGCCTGTTGGTGTCCTCAAATGCGGGTCTCTGATAATCTTACTCTACACGTTCTCTGAATTACCTAATGTGTGCCTAGGGTTTTTAAACCTGTATTCTCAAGACAGTAAGACTGCTATATTCAAAATGTTTCAATCTTTTGATTCGCATATCTAGCTGCTTATATCTCTTTCTGGGCTTTCCTGGGAAATCCTCAAATTGAATATGTACAAAAATATCTATTTTTTTCCTCTGGTATCTGAGCACATGGCATAACCATCTGTTCACTCACCCATGTCAGAAACCTGAAAACTCTTCTTGAGATAAATAGAAGAAATAAGTAGATGACTTGAGATAAATAGATGACTGAGTTTCATTGGTTCTATTTTTCTTTTTTTCTTTTTCCTTTTTTTTTTTGACACCTTGCAATTCCATTCCCTTATGTAAAACTTAAAGGCCACTGACTTAGTTTACTGTCTTATCCTTCATGTGATTACTGCTGGAAACTCCTCATATTTTTTTATCTTTCTCTGGTCTTAGTATTTAAAAAGGTTCTCAGAATTTTCTAATTCAAACACAAATCTGACCATGTGTCTGTGCTACTAAAATTATTCAAGAACTGCTATTATACAGAGGGTAGTCCAAAGTTCTTCTATGGGTAAAAATATATATATATATATATTCCAGTCTGACATGATCTTCCAGAAACTAATCACTTCCCAAACGGTAGCTGAGTCCTGTTTCCCCTCCCCTTGAAATCGTGTGGCCCACTGCGATTGCTTGGATAAAGAGAATAGAGTGGCAATGAAGTTGTTTCTGAGGTTAAGTAGAAAAAGAAACACACTCTCCCCAGCCCTCTGTCAGAATGCTCATCCCTGGAAACCAGCCACCATATTGCGAGGCCAAGCCACATGGAGAGGCCACACCTGGATCTTCCAAAAGGCCTCAGCTAAATTGAACAGCTAGCATCAGTGGTGATGTGTGGATGATTACATTTGATTGAACAGATTCTCATAATAAACCCCTGGGCAATGAGTCACCCCCTTACAACTTAATAAGTTATCTCAATACAAATACCGTGAATTCATCTCACAGGTCAGGAAACTGAACACTGAAAACACCCCAAAAGCAACCTCATCACTATGTTCTCGTTCCTTTAAAGTACCACTTCCTAACTAGACTTTTGGCATTATATTTCACTTTTGCTGTTTTCCAACTGTATATAAATTGTTTCAAATAGTAAGTACTTTTTTTTTTGTTTCTAGCTTCATTTGCTCGATGTTTTTAATGAAATTTATTTATTGTTGCCCATGATTTGGTTCATTTTTACTATGCTATATTATGTCACTATCTGAGTAGATTATGTTTTATTTATGCATTCTACTGTTTGAGGATATTTGACTATAAATATTTTTGTATATGTCTAGTAGTACATAACAATAGATCTGCTTTTTCAGAAGGCACATCTTCCTTTAACTGTAATGGATAATGGCAGTTTTTCTAGGCAAATTTCTATCGACAACAAGAGTGTATAAGAGTGTTTTTGGGGGCGCCTGGGTGGCGCAGTCGGTTAAGCGTCCGACTTCAGCCAGGTCACAATCTCGCGGTCCGGGAGTTCGAGCCCCGCGTCAGGCTCTGGGCTGA
The DNA here is from genome assembly GCF_016509475.1 of Prionailurus bengalensis. Classification (NCBI taxonomy): domain Eukaryota; kingdom Metazoa; phylum Chordata; class Mammalia; order Carnivora; family Felidae; genus Prionailurus; species Prionailurus bengalensis. Next base: position 89,263,735 of record NC_057348.1, on the reverse strand, counting down.
TGGCTCAGAGCCTGGAGCCTGCTTCCGATTCTGTGTCTCCCTCTCTCTCTGCCCCTCGCCCGTTCATGCTCTGTCTCTCTCTGTCGCAAAAATAAATAAACGTTGAAAAAAAAATTAAAAAAAAAAGAGAGTGTTTTTGCTCTAGAATCTCACCAACTCTTGATGTGGACATTAAAATACATAAGGATTTTATAATTAGGCCTTCGTTATTGATTCCTAGTTTCATTGTATTGTGCCTAAGGAACATATTCTCTACCATATCAATCCCTTAAATTTTAGTGAGGACTGTTAAATGGCCCAGCATATTTTCAATTTTAGAAATATTCTATGTGCCTTAAAGAACGTGCATTCTAGACTTGTTAGATGAGTTGTTTTATATGCAAACACTATATATATTAGATTAAGTTTATAATTTTACATTAATTACATTGTAGGTAATGAGAAGGATGTGTAAAATCATTCCAAGGGCTGTTGAACTGCCTATCTTTTTAGTTTAGTAAATTTCCACTTGATGCATTTTGATGCTATTTTATGCGGTACACATATTAACATTTTCATATTTTATTGGCAAATAGAGTTGTTATATAGTATCCCTCTTGACATCTCTCAAAGCTTTTATTTAATTTTTAAAAAATCAGTTGAACAGGGCAAAGAGCTACTAGCAATCAGAGATAAACTTAATCTGATTCTGTAGCTGAGATAATATGAACCTGGACTGTCCTTTCTGCAAAAACTATACCACTGTCTCCTAGGACGTACCCTTCGATGCGAGGGGTTTAACAGGACAAGCTCCTTGGCGTGTCTTGATGTCGAACTTCTGTAACCGTAAAACTGAAAAGATTTGCCCACCTCATCAGCCTCTAAAATGTCTCTAATATAAACGTGGCATTTGATGCTATTCTTGCTTGTCCATGTTTCCCACTTTTCTTCTTTTTTTAAAATTTTTTTTAACACTTATTTATTTTTAAGACAGAGAGAGATAGAGCATGAACACGGGACGGGCAGAGAGAGAGGGAGACACAGAATCTGAAACAGGCTCCAGACTCTGAGCAGTCAGCACAGAGCCCGACGCGGGGCTCGAACTCATGAACCATGAGATCATGACCTGAGCCGAAGCCGGCCGCTTAACCGACTGAGCCACCCAGGTGCCCCTTTCCCACTTTTCTTAAATTTTGTGTTGGTGATGCTTACTGCCATGTTAGATTCATAAGTAATGCAGGCAGATGGTTATTATACTCTTTCCAGTTTTCCTATGCAGAGAACACCTCGTTTATCATCATCAGAAGCAGGATTGCATTTATTAATTTATACAGTCAGTATTATTTTAGATTTTTCAACATATTTGTACTTTTTATTTTGTTCAGCATGCATTCCTGAATTTCATACTTTGGACCAAAGAAATACTTTCCATTTCTCTAAAGAACATCTTTCAAAACTCTCTTGAATGAGGGTCTAGTGGTAGCAAAATCCTAAGTTTCTATTAGGGTAAAATGCCCTCTCTTCCATTCTAATTTTTAAAAGATACTTTCATTCATGATACATTTTTGATTTGTTGGGGCACCTGGGTGGCTTAGTAAGTCAAGTAAGGAAGTTAAAGTAAATAAGTTAAGTCCATCTCTTGATTTCAGCTCAGGTCATGATCTCGCTATTCGTGGAATTGAGCCCCGCATCAGATTCCGCACTGATAGGGCAGAGAGAGCCGCCTTGAGACTCTCTTTCCCTCTCTCTCTGCCCCTCCCCCCACTCACGTGCCCTCTCTCAAAATAAATACACTTTAAAAAAGGCCCTTTCTCCCAAACTTTTTTCAAGATACTTGCACTGATGGTACATTTTTGATCTGTTATTTATTGCAGATATACATATTCTCAAGTAGCATCCACTTTTGTACTTTAAAAGTGAAAGTGTGAGTCTTATTTTTATTTCTTTGACTATAATATTCCTTTTGTGTGTATTTTAAGGTCTTTCCATGCTATGTGCTCTGCTGAAGTCACCCAGTGGTTTATTAAGATGTAGTGCTTATTCTTTTAAATATCCTTAGGAGTCTTTGGGTTCCTGATTAAGAGGATCAATATCATAAGTACGGAAGAATTCTCACTTACTATCGCTACAGCTGTTGCCTTTGCAACCATCTTTTTTTATTTCTCTCTCTGTAACTCCATTTAAAACTGTATGAGACCTCACCTTGTTTACAACTTGTCTAAATTTATCTTTTCAATTTCTGTATCATTTTGTCTTTCTATAGTGTTCCACATAGACTTTTTTTAGCTTGATTTTCCAGTTCACAGATTATTTATTTTTCTTTTATAAACCTATCCATTGGAGTATTTATCTTTCATTTTTCAGTAATATTATTAATTACATTTTATTTTTAGGTTTAAAAGGGTAGGATTGTTTTTGGTTGGTGTTTTCCCTATCTACTTTGCCATTTTGATATTTTCCCGCTCTTTATTTATGTTTAAAATTACTTTTATTATGTCCTTAAGCAAAATACGCGTTTTTACAACCAACGTAGCGTGAATTCAGTCCAACAGTGTATGAAATGGCTAGATTATGGTTATATGTTCTCTATATTACCTTCCCCCTCTATTCAGTGCCAAGGCTTACAAGTCACTATAAGTGGGCAGGTTTGTTTCTGCTCGTCTATCCTTTCCATGAGTGTATATCTCCATGAGTACCCAACTGTGTTTTTAAGTATTTATGTATCTTCAACTCCCTGATTTTGATTTAGAGAGGCAAGGCATCTCTGTATAAGATCTTTAACTTTAAATATTATTTTAAGCATTAATTTACATTTTCCGTATTCTTATTTATCTTTTCAGACATAACTGAGAAATTACCAACCCTACACAGCATCTTTTAACATACTAACGACCAAGACAGAATTGATCACATCCACTTTTGTGCCCACAGTAAACCCAACACGTTAAAAAAACAAACCTGTATCTTTAAAACTTATATTTCTAGTATCTGCCTCTCACGTCTTCAAATATCTTAAGTCGAGACTTTATATAATTCACTGATTTATGTTCATAACACCTAACACTTTTAGTTTATAAGATGCACTCAATAAATGTTTGGGTAGGTATAGTTTTCAACTGTATTGATATATTGATTTCTAGATGCAGAAATAACTTCCATTTCTGATTCTCAGAAATCATTCTACTAGACTTCTGGTTTTTTTTTCTTTAGTGTGCCCAAATAACATCTTCTTAATTTTGAAGTAGCGTCTGTTGTTACAATAGAAACTTGGTTTAGATTCTATAGGATAGAATAATACATTCAATCAATCAATAATTTCTCAAGTGCTGTTATATGCCATACTCTACGCTGGGTGCTAGCATTATGGAAGCATCCAATATAAAACAAGTCATAAGGGTGTGGCTAGAGGCCAAGATGATTATTTCCTCTTTCCTTTCCTGTGTCCCATTTTTTTCCTGACCCTTTGATAAAATCTAGGGCAAGTCCTATGATTTATGCAGTCATGCTCAGATGATAAAAATTCCTCCTGTCACTTCTGATCACAAGTATAATCACGTTACAGAAACAGTCACATCTACAAACTCTATTTGAATGCAGTGTTTTTCTCCTGCTCCACTTCTGTCAGCAGTGAGAAAAGGCGGCCATGACTGGTTGCCTCTTTTCTTCCTCAGTTAAGCTTTTTATACCAGTCTTCTTGTGGCATCTGCCCAGGTAAGAGAGGAGTGGGAAACCAGGTTAGTATTGTTTAAACTAACATTGATTTCCTCTGGCTGTGGCAGAAGCTGAAAAATACCGCTTCCCTTTCACAGTGTTGTGTGGGTTCACTGCAGACATCTTCAGATTGCTTTTAACCACTTACCTAGTGCACAATATAGTAGGTAAAGAACTCTACTGTACAGGTCTTCCCTTGTTATTCTCCTGTGGCTCCCCTGTCACGACAGTTCACTTAGATGCAGAGGGTCTCTAAGGAGACTTGTAGTCTAAGAAATCTTCTAAGTCAAAACCATTAAAGACAGTTGCAGCCAAGCTCTCTCTTTTTTTCCTCACATGGCCAAATTTGATCTCTGGGAAACACACTTTGAAATCTATATCCCCATTGACAGAAATGTCATTACTTGTCTAAGTACAACCCTTTATTCTGTTGTCACGTGTTATTTCTGTCAGACTCTCACTCTTTAAATGTCCTATGCATATATCAGTTTATAGTAGCCCTCCAATGCCAGAGGACATATATCAAACTCTCCAAATGGTCTCCTTGAAGCCTCTCTTGCCAGGTTAAAAGCAAAGAAAAGTAACTTTTCCCTAGTGGTATATGGGTTGTTATTCAAGGCAAAATTCTCTGCAATAAAATATCCCCAGTTTCCAAATTCCTTTTTGAAGCATCAATTTTGTAGCCAGAAAATGAGTAATAGTTACGAACCCATTTTTATCCTTCTCCTATGCAAATTCAATATTGCTCGCTCACTTACCACAGTCTTAGAATATATTCAGTAACTGTTATCTTAAGATCTCAGCTAAAATTGAGAGAGAATCCCATTTCCATCATCCTTTTATGAAATGATGACTAGGAGGTTACTATAGTGAAGTTCACATTCTAGGAGAAAATAATCGCTGCCAACATGGTATCTGCTTTAATATACACATATGTACCATACGTATACGCCTATATACAAACACATATACATATACTTAATATGTACATATACACTACACTCTTAGAGTCCAGAAGAGTGGGAGAAGAACTGTCTGATTATATAAGACAACTTTGAAAAGATAGATAAGATTTGAAGGATCCTTAAAACATAGAAGTTTGGCAGGAATAAAACAGCAAAAGGTTATCCAACAGAGAAAGCTCCATGCTCAAAAGCAAGTACTAGTAAAAGAGCAATATTTGTGGGAAAATAAAACTTTTGGTGTATCTAACGACTACTGCATGAGATATGGTGGCAAGAAGAAGTGAGGGATAGAAATTAAGCTGGTTAAGCAGTTTGGACAAAGGGTAATTGATCTAATCTCATGTGTTTTGGAAGTGGGGGTTTACTGAGACTTCATAATCATGAGAGTAATATGATGAGATTTGGATGAAAGTCAAAGAAGAAAAAGGGGTACTTCTCAAGGTTTGCTACATGGAAAAATGGCCCAGCGTGGAGAGAAAGTGGAGGATTCCAGAGAAACTCCTCAAATGCTGGCTGTATAATTAAATATGTTTGAGAGAGTCTGTGTCCAACTTATCATGAATACTAGTCTACTGGATAATTTCACAATCTCTAAGGTAAGAGATCTTCTAGCATTGACTTAACCCAGTATCAATCAAATGTGTTAGTACATATAATTGTTTCATTTCCTTTTAAAAAAAATATTTAAACCCAAGTTAGTGTAAACATACAGTGTAATAATGGTTTCCGGAGTAGAATTTGGTGACTCATCACTTACCATAGAATACCCACTGCTCATCCCAACCAGTGCCCTCCTTAAAGCCCATCGAGCCCATCCCCTCCAAAACCCCACCAGCAACCCTCAGTTTGTTCCCTGTATTTAAGAGGCCTTTACAGTTTGCCTCCCTCTCTGTTTTTGTCTTAGGTTTTCCTTCCACAAGTAATGTCTTACAGACATATTGAATAGGAAAAAAATACCTTCCAGATAGCCTGGTGCTGATGACATTTTCAAGTGTTTCAAGGCTATTCAGAGAGTCATTAAAATTGTTTACATGGTAGATTTTGAGCCTTCATGAAGAATGATAGTCGGACTGACTCAGAGTCCTCGTGTAAAGAGTTTATTCTACAAGGAAGCATGGGTGGACAGTGAAAAAAGAAGCAAAGTTTCACTTTGAGAGCTCCAGATTTCAACGATCTGTGAATGCCCAGCCATTCACAGATAATAAGGGAGCATACTAAATTCATGTTTAAACTTTAAATTATAATTACAAAAAATTAGTTTGATCATCTTCTCTGAAGTAGTCAGCATTGCATGTCACAAACGCTATTTTATTGTCTGCCTAAATATGGATCCCACTTGCTAATTCAAATGCTAAGTGTTTAGGGATTGAACAATCATAAGACTTCTTATTTCACCCCACACCAACAGCAGAATCCCGTCCGCATCAGGAAATATCTCTGAGTGATTCCTAAATCAAGAAAAAAACATTCAGTTGTAACGAATTAGAGCCCTGCTTAGAGCAGAAGTGATACTCTATGAATGTTCTTAATGATGTTTTCTGATAGTGTCTATAATTTAAAAGGGAGTTTATAAAAACTTCTTAAAGTAGCTATATTTACAGATTAAAATAAAACCTCCTATTTTTGTTGAAAAGCTCTATTGTAACTTCTATTTCCAGTAACAGTGCTGACTATACATCCTGACAAAAAGAAAAAGAGAAAAAATTACCAGCGTAAAATACACAGAAACGCTCTTTCTAAATGCATAGCTGACCTTGCAGGTTGTTGAGGGAAATCCCCAGAAGCAGAAAATGAAAAGGCAGCTGAAAACCACAGTGTTAAGTGAGCCCTGAAATCATCGGTGCCCCGAGGGCACAGAGTTCAGTAGCTGAATTTTGAGTTTGAGTGTCTACATATAGGGAGCTAATATATAACCAAATGTTACTATATGACAAGCAATTATATACCAGCAAGAAGTAGCTGGAAAATGTAATTAAAAACATGTGTTAACAATAATAAAATTACCTACATTGTTTTTATGGGCCGAATTACCTCTGTGAGAAAAATGTCTGCTATTGTAGGAACACCTTATTGGTATTTATCTTGACTATTCATAATCTTTCCTTGGGCTCCTAATTCTCTGTTGCTCACGTTCTTCATACTATGGAAAGAACTAGAGTCATAGACTTGAATTTGTGAGTTGGACTTTAACTAGCCGAATTGGATTGCAAATAGTTTTATTAGATTTTAATTAGTTGAGTGTATAACACTTCCACCTAATTGAATGAAAAAGGTGGACAATCCTTTCCTTAGGGAACAATTAGGAAGGTGAGTAAAACTGTCAAAAGCAATTATTGCAGCATCTTAGAAATCGACAAAAAACATACAAACAGAAGAGCATTTATCCACGTAGACTGCTGAAGTTTGCATAGAAACAGAGTGGTTCTGTAGCATTCTTGATGAGGAAGATTCCCATGCCTCACCCCCCAGCTCTGTCTGGGGGGGTCAACCTATGTGGTTCAACAACACAGAGAGTGTGTTGGGAGTGGGGGGTTGAGAAAGAAGAAATGTGAGACCTCTTGGCAGAAATTAAAAGGAAAGGAAAGACTTGTAGATGACGTGGGGTTTCAATGAATGCTTCAAGAGTCCTACAGATCCATCCATCTTCAGAGAGTATAAGCCCTGTTGGCTTGAAGGGTTGAACACAGACTCTAGTCAACTGTTGGCTGAACACAGGGTGTGCAAACACAGGGATAACCTTTGGGAGCCAGACTTAAAAATAAGCATAGGAAAATAAAATAAGCCAGAGTCACACAGAGACACATTATAGTCCAGCTAATAAAATCTAAAGGAAAAAAAAAAAGCAAATCTTGTAAGCAGGAAGAAAACAAAACAACTCATCATGTACAAGAGAGCAAACATATAATTAGACTGACTTGCTATTAAAAAAATGGGGCACAAAGGTAGTGGAAAGACATTTTTAAAGAGCAGAAAGAAAAAATACCTGTTTAAAATATAAAGGTAAAATAATGATAAAACCAGATAAAGAAACTGAGATACTTTGTTACTGTTAAAACTTTCTTAAAAGAAGCACTAAAGTGATGCCAGAAAATTTCTTGAATTCATAGGTTATACATGAAGAATGTCAGATATGGCAAAATATAAGGGAAGTATGAAAGAATATATACGTATATTTCTCATCTGTCTCATTAGCTTATTTTAACATTGTATAGAAAAATAAGTGTAATATTCTACTATTATAACATACATAGATGTAATGTATATGAAAATAAAGCACAAAGGAAAGGGAAAGAAAATATATTGAAACAAAGTTCTAAATGTTATCAAAGTTACATCAGTAATGTGAAATAGAGTATGATATGGTAAGATCTATTTTTAAGTTTATTTATTTATTTTGAGAGAGAGAGATGAAGAGTAGGAGAGGACAGAGAGAGAATGAGACAGAGAATGCGAAGCAGGCTCCACACTGTGGAGTGCAGAGCCCCAGTGTGCAGCTTGATGTCACAAACTGTGAGATCATGATATGAGCTGAAATCAAGAGTTGGATGGTTTACCAACTGGGCCAACCAGGTGCCCCTGTTAACATCTATTTTTAATTCCTCAAGCAACAATAAAGGAATTAGAAAGGGGGTTTTAAAAAATCATGAGAAAAAATCAAACAGTAGACAAAAATAAATTTTGACACAAAATCAGACATTAGAGGAAGAAGGGAACAAAAAGACATGAAAGAATAGAAATCCAAGAGAAAAATGCAATCCATTGGTAACTGTAATGATTTTAAGAGTGGTGGAATAAATTCTTCAAAGAAGGAAAGATGAACAATCTTGATTTAAAAAGCAAGACTCAACTCTATGCTATCTAGAACAAAGATTACTTGGCTACAAAGACAGAACAAGGTAAAAATAAAAGGATGAAAAAATAGATCTTGTAAAGAGTATCCACAAGAGAGATGTAAGTCTTATATTAATATCAGACGAAAGAGTTCTTAAAAAATATTCTAAAGAAAAATAAAGCACTTAATAATAGAACAAACTCTAAAGCCAAAAGTGATATACAAGACCAATGAAAGACAATTCAAAAATAATAGTTGTAGATTTAAATACATTACTTTCAATAAATGATAGAATTTGGTAGAGGATCAGTGAGGAAGTAAAAGACGTCACTGATGTTACTGAACAATTTGGTCTGACTTCTAAAGAAAAATCCACTCAGGGACTATAGCAAATACATTCAACTGTGGATGGAACATACTGTAGGAGAAATCATACACTGGACCTCAAAAAATAATCTCAGTAAATACAAAAAAACTTTAAATTGTACCAAGTGTGTTTGTAAACCACAACGGAATTAAATTAGACGTTGGGAATACCTGGAAGTTAAACACTTCCCATGGAAGTTAAACATAACCCATGAGTACAAAAGGAAATCATAAGATAAATTAAAACATATTTTATTTGTGGGAGAATGAAAATACAACAGGGGTGCCTGGGTGGTTCAGTTGGTTAAGCATCTGACTTTGGATCAGGTCATGCCCCTCATTAGGCTCTCTGCTATCAGCACATGGAGACCTCTTCTGACCCTCTCTCTGTCCCCCACTGAGATTCGCTCTCTGTCTCTGTCTCTGTCTCTCTCTCTCAAAATAAATAAACTGAAAATCATTTAAAAAAGAAAATACAACATATTAAAATGTATTAGATGCAGCTAAATCATCATGTAGAAATTTATAGCTGTGATCTCTTATCAATACAAAAAGGTCTCAAATCAATAAACTAAGCTTACACTACAAGAAAATAGAAAAAAAAACACACATAATACCAAAGCAGGCAGGAAAAATGGAAAAATAAAGATTAGAGCAGAATTTAATAAAATAGAAAACCGAAAACAATACAGAGAAATCAATACACCAAAAAATTGTTTTTTCTCAAGAATTCAAAAAATGTTAAACTTTTATCATAGTAACCCAGGAAACAGGAAAGCAGATATAAATGACCAAAATCAGAAATTGAAGAGAGGATATCACTACCAACCCTATAGAAATTCAAAGGATTATAATGACATGATAGGAACATTATGCCAAGTTAAATAACTGAGATGAAATGGACAAATTACTGGAAACATAAAATCTGAAAGTGACTAAGCAAGAAATGAAAATTTTGAATAACCTACTGAGCAAGAAATTAGTTACTTAAAATCTTCCCACAAAGAAAAGCCCCAGAACAGATGACTTCACTAGAGAATTCTATGAGATATTTAAAAAAATAATACTGGATTTAAAATCTTGAGGAAATACACTGTTAAAGTTGAAAAGAGAGAAAGAAGAAAATAAAAAGAAGAAACAAAATTAAGCATTATGATGAGTAAAATCTTGCTTGAAGTGATTTTAAATTGAGACATGATGATTCTCAAAATGACATGTGTGCATTTCCATTCCATTTATCTGTACTATCCAAGTGTCCTGCAATAAACTTCCATATTTGTTTAAAAAAAGAGAAATGACACTGGTACTTCAAAAACTCTTTCCGAAGGCAGAGAACAAGTAAACATTTACAAACTCATTCTTTGGGTTACCATTACATGAAAGATAGATATTGCAACAAAGAGGACTACAGATCAACAGTTCTCATGAAAACAGATTTGAAATTCTTAATATTAGGCAAGTGAATTCAACAACATATAAAAAGAGTTACAAATCATGGCCAATTGTAATTTTTACCAGGATCATAAGGGTGCATCAATGCCAGAAATAGAACAGATGCCAAAAATTACACGATTCGGCTAACAGACTCAGAAAAAAAAAATTGAAAATTTTCCATATTTTCATGATTAAAATACTTAACTGTAAATAGAAGGGAACTTCCTCAAATTGATTATTGTCATTTTTGAAAGCCCTGAAGCTTATATCCAACTAAATGGTGACTGTTTTTGCACTATGTTTGGGAACAAAGGTTGACTCTTGTACGACTAGACTGTTGTACAAAATAGAGTGCTGTCTATTTAACGTTGGGCAAGGGGTTCCAGGAAGGAAGGAAGGAAGGAAGGAAGGAAGGAAGGAAGGAAGGAAGGAAGAAAGAAAGAAAGAAAGAAAGAAAGAAAGAAAGAAAGAAAGAAAGAAAAGGGAGGGAGGGAGGGAGGGAGAGATGAAGGAAGGAAGGAAGGAAGGAAGGAAGGAAGGAAGGAAGGAAGTAAAAGAAAGAAAAAGAAAGAAAGAAAGAAAGAAAGAAAGAAAGAAAGAAAGAAAGAAAGAAAAAGAGGGAGGGAGGGAGAGATGGAGGAAGGAAGGAAGGAAGGAAGGAAGGAAGGAAGAAAAAGAGAGATAGACAGGTAGAAATAGACACAGAAATGGGAGAGGAGGAGGGTAGGAAGACTGGGGGGAGAGGGAAGGGGAAGGTATTTTATACGCAGAAAATAAGGAATCCACAAAAATGTTATTGGAACTACTAAAATAGATAGTAACAAAACAGTAGTTCAATGTATTAAAATTAAATATACTTACATGTATTAGCAGCAAACAATCCAAAAATAGTACCCACCAAATAATTTTATCTTAATAGTATAAAAATTTAAAAAAATGCCTAAGAAAATAATTATGAAAGTGCATGCAGTATTCATACACTGAAATCTATAAAATGTTGCTGAGGCAATATCAAGATACAAATAATAGAAAGACTATCTCTTATTTGTGCTTTGGAAAACTCCATATTGTTAAAATGACAATCCAAAATCAATCTATAGATCCATCATAATCACACTCAAAGTTCCTGCAGCAAGTTTTATACAAATTTGTTAGCTAATCCTAAAATATATATAGAAATGCAAAGGACCTAGAATAGTCAAAACAATTTATAAAAAGAAGAGCAAATTGGAGGATTTCTACTACCAGATTTCAAAACTTACCATAAAACTACAGTAATAAAAACACCATATGGATAGAACAAAATTAAGAGTCCAAAATAAACCATTACATCTATGGTCAATTGATTTTTGAAAAAGTGCTGAGAAAAATCCAATTGGGTAGAATCTCTTCAATAAATTGTTCTGGGACCATTTTTATAGCCAAAGGCAATAATATGAACTTAAACACTTATCTCACACTGTACACAAAATTAACTCAAAACGGATCATTGACCTGAATATAAGAGCAAAATATTAAAACTGCCAGAAGGAGAGGAGGATAAAACCATCACAACCTCGGGATGGTAAAGATTTCTTAGATATAATATCCAAAGTACAAGATGTGATCTTTCTCTATCTCAAGTAGGCATTCTTTAAAAAAGTATGAACCGTGAGAGGAGGCAAAAAAATAACTTGGAATTTATTAAATTGGTTATTTTCACACTCAAAGACATTATTAACACAAGCTACAGACTGGGAAAACATTTGCGAATCATGGGTGGTGAACAGACCTTACATCATCCCAATAGTTTCCTCCTGGTATCTGTACCTTTGATTCCTTCCCACTTGACACGTATAGGCCTTTTTACTTGCTTTCATCTTAGAGAATGTGGCAACCGTGATGAGATACCACTCCAACCATGTTATATGCCTCTGTCTTAGCAGAATGGAGTGAGAGATTTTCCATAATGGCTTGAGGCATGATGAGGAAGGGTCAGGCAACTGTGGGCAGCCTGTAGCCAACAGGCAGCAAAAAGCCAGAACCGATGCTCGTATGTCAACAAGAAAACGAATCCTGCCAACAACCCAAGTGAACTTCAAAGCAGATGCTCCAATTGAGACTCCAGAGGAAAAGTCTGCCCTGTCAAAATCTTGTTTACAGCCTTTTAAGTCCCTGGGCAGAGGACTTAGCTAAGCCATACCTGGATGGGTGGCCCATGCAAATTGTGAGATAATAAATGTGTTTGTGTTTTGGCCTCTAAATGTGTGGTAATTTGCTATATAGCAGTGTAAACCAAATAAACCATAAATCTCCTAAAAATACAGAAATGGATGCAGAATATATAAGTAGCTTCTAAATTCAACATTAAGAAGTCAACTATTTCAATTAAAAATGAGGAAAATAACTCAGTAGACTTTTCTCTCAGGAAGATATATAAGTAGCTAATAAGCACATGAAAAGATCCTCAACACCACCCTTCTTTGGGGAGATGCGAGTTAAGGGCACAATGACCAATCCTATCTAGGCACCAGAAGGGATATAATCAAAGGTATAGACAACACCAAGTGTCGGCCAGAATGGGGAGAAACTAAAATCTTCCCATAATGCTGGTGGGAATGTGAATTGGTACAGCCACTTTGGGAACAAAATGTCCCTCAGTTTCCTTCATAGTTCAGCATGAATTCGTCATATGACCTAGCAATTTCATTCTGATGAATATTATCCAAGAGAAAAATATGGTTATGTCCACATCAAGATTTGTGTGAATGCTCATGACCACATGTTGTACCATAGCTAAAATCTGGAACTGACACAAACAACAACTGGTAAATACAAGGTGACGTATCTATACAATAGAATACTATTCAGCAACACTTTAACAAAATACTGATACATCATGGATATCTCTCAATAAATTTATGGTAAGTGAAAGAAGCCAGACTCAAGTCTACACCTTATGTGGTTTGTTTATTTCAAATTAGCAACCAAATGCACCCTAGGAGGAAGAGATCAGCAGACAGAGATGGCTTGGGGCTAGGGGTTGGAAGCAGGTTTCAGTTCCAAACTGGCTAGTGGAGAATTTTGATGATGAAAATGTTCTGAAATCAGATTGGGGTGATGGTTGGCCACCTTTGTAAATTTACTGAAAATTAACAAATTGCAGGCTCATGTGGTTGCATTTTTTGATATGTAAATTGTATCTCTGTCCACCTGTTTTAAAAAAAGAAATATGACATAAAGACATACTGTAGTTCTGCACGATTCGTGGATATGTGATTTCTTTCCAGCAGTTAAGTCTGAGCTTCTCCTGCCTCCACTGTTTAATCGGGGAATAAAAACATTCAATCCAAACTGGTACAGATAGAGTATCACTCCATGAAATTTGAAGCTTGAAAGAAGAGATAAAAGGAGTGAGCTAAACTTGAATTAATCATACTCCTGCTCTCCCACCTCTTTCTGTAAGTTCTTTCTCTAGCGTCCTGAGGGGTATTTAGTTCCTGCCTTGTCCAGGAGTCCTTGTCACCCTGTCTAAGAGTGGCTGCTCTTCTAACCAATGCACTTTTTGTCTAAACACAGTTTTCTGTTACTTGCAAACAAACCAAACTTCACTAATAGAGAATTTAAATTTAATATATGCAAGTGGTATACATTAGTGAAAGGGCATCTATTTTATGTCATTCATTCTACATTATTTATGACAACGTCCAGGCCTTTAGTACCTCATCTTTAGTATCTCTACACAAGTAGGAAGTTTACAAACTTGGAGGATTTGAAAGGTAAAATCTTAAAGGTATAATAATGGGTATGACTCAAGTGACAAATACAGGATTCTTGTGCAAACAGCATGAAGGATATCTATAGTCTCTAAAGCAAAGTGAATAAAGTTTATTTATTTTTGAGACAGAGAGAGACAGAGCATGAACAGGGGAGGGTCAGAGAGAGGGAGACACAGAATCTGAAACAGGCTCTAGGCTCTGAGCTGTCAGCACAGAGCCCGACGCGGGGCTCGAACTCACAGACCGTGAGATCACGACCTGAGCCAAAGTCGGCCGCTTAACTGACTGAGCCACCCAGGTGCCCCAAGCAAAGTGAATAAAATAAAGTGCTTTTCAAACATATATAAATTGTTGTAGGTTTCTGATAATGGATCACTAAGCAAGGTCATGGAAAGCGTCTCCCTGAACAATGTGAATAATGTAAAGGAATGACAAAACTATGACTTAATTGCTTTTCTATTAAAAGATAAGGGGTGGAGGTGCCTGGGTGGTTCAGTCCATTAAGCCTCCAACTTAAGCTCGGGTCATTACCTCACAGTTCAAGAGTTCAAGCCCTGCTTGGGGCTCTCTGCTGTCAGCACAGAATCCCTTTGGATCTTCCATCCTCCTCCCGCTCCCCCATCTGCTGCGTGTGTGTGTGTGTGTGTGTGTGTGTGCTCACGTGTGTGCGCGCGGGCTCTCTCTCTCCCTCAAAATAAATAAATAAACTTTAAAAAAAAGATAAGGGTAGATTAATAAGAGTCTTGACATTCTATGGATTTTTGTTTTTATTTCTGCAAATATCTAATACTTTCTTGCCTTGCTTATAATTGTTTGTATCACTCATCGCAATAATTCCAAAAGTTTCCAAAAATCTGTGGATTTGCTGTTCTTAGTCTTTACTGTGTTTTAGATAAGAGGGCAAGCAGTACTGAATAACTACTCCTCATAGGTTAGATAGCTCCTTCCTTTATCTAAAACTCCTCTGAGTCTTAGGATAAATAGAGTTAGAAGTGAAGGATGTAAGGCGAAATGTAAGGGTGAAAAAAAAATAGTCTCATTTCCAGCACTCAACAATGCAGTATAAGTACTTTCATTCAATGGCATTTTGAATGATGCTTGGAAGGACTGGTAATTCAACCCACTAGAAAATTAAGAGAGTGCTCGTCAGTTTCCAAATATCAAATAAAATGATAGGTGGCTTTCGTATATCTCACTTTTCATAAACTTAAGATATATATAATTGTCCCCATTTTATATTTGAGGAAAATATGACCAAATAAGAATATATAGTTATAGGGCGATAACATTCACGGACCAGCTACAATAAGCCAAGCATTGCTTTAAATGCTGTATGTAATTTCACCTTCATAAGAACCCTATGAAATTAAGTATAATTGTTATTACTACCCACTTTGGGAAATGAGAGAAAAAGAAAGAGAGAAAGAGAGAAAGAGAGAAAGAGAGAGAGAGAGAGAGAGAGAGGCTGACTTAAAAAGGTCAAGCAACTTGTCCATAGTTAAAGAGGCAGTAAGTAGCAAAGATGAATTTCAACAAAGGCAGTATAGTTTGAGAACCCAATTTCTTAACGGCTATGTATAAATTATCCCTAATAATCCCTAATATACAACAGCTAAAATCTAGCAAATAACAAAAGGAAGATATTTATTTGCTTCAAAGCTTGTTATATAGATAGATAATTGATAGGTAGATAGATACAGATAGGTAAATAGATACAGATTAGATTTAGATATAGATACAGGCGATATGTAGATACAAAGATAGACAGACAGATAGACATTTAGATAAAACAACACACATCTTCACCATCAAGGATACTGAGTCTGTCAGGGGTAGAGACTAAGCACAAGAACAATTATATGTGTGTGTACCCAAGGTGGGACTCTGGAAATAGAATGAAACTGGAGGAAGGCACAAATCAATTGTTACCTGTGACTTCACAGTCCTAGGACATAATTGTTGGGCTGCCGTGAAAAGTATTCTATATTGCATCATCTTCTAAGTTTCTCTGAAACAATCCTTTCTTTTTCCCCTCCAAGACCGGATGGTGGCACACAAGGCTACAAGATTAAATGCTTTGGCTCTGTGCCAGAATGAATTGGTATGACTTCTTTGCCATAAACTGTCTCTGAGAGTAAAACTTCTTTCTGCATAGGGCCACCACTCACAATCTAAAGTGTGAACCCCCACATTTCCACATCCTCTTGTACTTACCCCTTGAATATTTTAACAGTGCAGAATTAATTTTCAGGCAAGTATTAACTATAATGACCCCGCATAAAGTCATCTTGTAATGTAAGAATAGTTTTGCTATTCTTAACAGCTCTGCTCGGAGAACGAGAGGGCTGGAAGACAACAGGAGGGAGAGTTGTTGAGCCCCGGGCCGACAGAGCTCAGCTTTGCGGGGAACAAAGGCACTCGCCAGCACCATCTCCCTTGCCCCTTCCCCAGCCAAAATCCCAAAGGGAACCAGTTCCTTCCAGGGAACTTGCTTGCTCCTTGCAAACACCCAACACTGTGCTTCTGCGGAGCCACCCCTCCGCAGCGGGACTGACTCCCTCCCGCTGCCACTGGGCCCCTCCTGAAGTGGATCACCGAAGGAGAAGAGAGCTAAGCCTGCCCCTTCTGCCCCCGTGCACCCTGCCTACCCACCCCAGCTAATATGCCAGATCCCCAGCACCACAAGCCTGGCAGTGTGCAAGTAGCCCAGATGGGCCACACCACCCCACAGTGGATCCCGCCCCTAGGAGAGGGGAAGAGAAGGTACACACCAGTCTGACTGTGGCCCCAGCAGTGGGCTGGGGGCAGACATCAGGTCTGACTGCGGCCCCACCCACCAACACAAGTTATTCAAGACAGCACAGGGGAAGGGCCCCGTAGTTCCGCACCACTCCAGGGACTATCCAAAATGATGAAGCGGAAGAATTACCCTCAAAAAAACCTCCAGGAAATAACGACAGCTAACGAACTGATCAAAAAGGATTTAAACAATATAACAGAAAGGGAATTTAGAATAATAGTCATAAAATTAATCGCTGGGCTTGAAATCAGTGTACAGGACAGCAGAGAATCTATTCTACAGAGATCAAGGGACTAAGGAACAGCCAGGAGGAGCTAAAAAATGCTATTAATGAGCTGCAAAATAAATGGAGATGACCACAGCTCAGATTGAAGAGGCAGAGGAGAGAATAGGTGAACTAGAAGATAAAATTATGAAAAAGAAGAAGCTGAGAAAAAGAGAAATAAAAAAATCCAGGAGTATGAGGGGAAAATTAAAGAACTAAGTGATGCACTAAAGAGACATAATGTACGCATAATTGGTATTCCAGAGGAGGAAGAGAGAGGGAAAGGTGCTGAAGGTGTACTTGAAGAAATAATAGCTGAGAACTTCCATGAACTGGGGAAGGAAAAAGGCATTAAAATCCAAGAGGCACAGAGAACTCCCTTCAGACGTAACTTGAATTGATCTTCTGCATGACATATCATAGTGAAGCTGGCAAAATACAAGGATAAAGAGAAAATTCTGAAAGCAGCTAGAGAAAAATGTGCTCTAACATATAAAGGGAGACCGATAAGACTCGTGACGGATCTCTCTACTGAAACTTGGCAGGCCAGAAAGGAATGGCAGGAGATCTTCAATGTGATGAACAGAAAAAATATGCAGCCGAGAATCCTCTCTCCAGCAAATCTGTCATTTAGAATAGAAGGAGAGATAAAGGTCTTCCCAAACAAACAAAAACTGAAGGAATTCGTCACCACTAAACCAGCCCTACAAGAGATCCTAAGGGGAATCCTGTGAGACAAAGTATCAGAGACATCGCTACAAGCATGAAACCTACAGACATCACAATGACTCTAAACCCATATCTTTCTATCATAGCATTGAATATAAATGGACTAAATGCGCCAACCAAAAGACACAGGGTATCAGAATGGATAAAAAAACAAGACCCATCTATTTGCTGTCTATAAGACTCATTTTAGACCTGAGGACACCTTCAGATTGAAAGTGAGGGGATGGAGATATATTTATCATGCTACTGGAAGTCAAAAGAAAGTTGGAGTAGCCATACTTATATCAGACAAACTAGACTTTAAATTAAAGGCTGTAACAAGAGATAAAGAAGGGCATTATATAATAATTACAGGGTCTATCCATCAAGAAGAACTAACAATTATAAATGTCTATGTGCCGAATATGGGAGACCCCAAATATATAAAACAATTACTCACAAACATAAGCAACCTTATTGACAAGAATGTGGTAATTTCAGGGGACTTTAATACCCCACTTACAATAATGGATAGATCATCTAGACACAAGGTCAATAAAGAAACAAGGGCCCTGAATGATACATTGGATCAGATGGACTTGACAGATATATTTAAAACTCTGCATCCCAAAGCAACAGAATATACTTTCTTCTCGAGTGCACATGGAACATTCTCCAAGAAAGAACACATACTCGGTCACAAAACAGCCCTTCATAAGTCGACAAGAATTGAGATGATACCATACATACTTTCGGACCACAATGTGATGAAGCGTGAAATCAACACAGGAAAAAGTCTGGAAAACCTCCAAAAGCATGGAGGTTAAAGAACACCCTACTAAAGAATGAATGGGTCAACCAGGCAATTAGAGAAGAAATTAAAAAATATATGGAAACAAACGAAAATGAAAATACAACAATCCAAATGCTTTGGGACGCAGCGAAGGCAGTCCTGAGAGGAAAATACATTGCAATCCAGGCCTATCTCAAGAAACAAGAAAAATCCCAAATACAAAATCTAACAGCACACCTAAAGGAACTAGAAGCAGAACAGCAAAGACAGCCTAAAGCCAGCAGAAGAAGAGAAATAATAAAGATCAGAGCAGAAATAAACAATATAGAATCTAAAAAAACTGTAGAGCAGATCAATGAAACCAAGAGTTGGTTCTTTGAAAAAATAAACAAAATTGATAAACCCCTAGCCATGCTTCTCAAAAAGAAAGGGGAGATGACCCAAATAGATAAAACCATGAATGAAAATGGAATTATTACATCAATCCCACAGAAATACAAGCAATTATCAGGGAATACTATGAAAAATTATATGCCAACAAACTGGACAACCTGGAAGAAATGGACAAATTCCTGAACACCCACACACTTCCAAAACTCAAACAGGAGGAAACAGAAAGCTTGAACAGACCCATAACCAGCGAAGAAATTGAATCAGTCATCAAAAATCTCCCAACAAATAAGAGTCCAGGACCAGATGGCTTCCCAGGGGAATTCTACCAGACATTTAAAGCAGAGATAATACCTATTCTTCTCAAGCTATTCCAAAAAATAGAAAGGGAAGGAAAACTTCCAGACTCATTCTATGAAGCCAGTATTACTTTCATTCCTAAACCAGACAGAGACCCAGTAAAACAAGAGAACTACAGGCCAATATCCCTGATGAATATGGATGCAAAAATTCTCAATAAGATACTAGCAAATCGAATTCAACAGCTTATAAAAAGAATTATTCACCATGATCAAATGGGATTCATTCCTTGGATGCAGGGCTGGTTCAACATTCGCAAATCAATCAACGTGACACATCACATTAATAAAAGAAAAGATAAGAACCATGTGATCCTGTCAATCGATGCTGAAAAAGCATTTGACAAAATTCAGCATCCTTTCTTAATAAAAACCCTCAAGAAAATTGGGATAGAAGGAACATACTTAAACATCAAAAAAGCCATTTATGAAAAGCCCACAGCTAATATCATCCTCAATGGGGAAAAACTGAGATCTTTACCCCTAAGATCAGGAACGTGACAGGGATGTCCACTTTCACCGTTGTTGTTTAACATAGTGTTGGAAGTGCTAACATCAGCAATCAGACAACAAAAGGAAATCAAAGGCATTAAAATTGGCAAAGATGAAGTTAAGCTTTCACTTTTTGCAGATGACATGATATTATACATAGAAAATCCGATAGACTCCACCAAAAGTCTGCTAGAACTGATACATGAATTTAGCAAAGTTGCAGGATACAAAATCAATGTACAGAAATCAGATGCATTCTTATACACCAATAATGAAGCAACAGAAAGACAAATAAAGAAACTGATCCCATTCACAATTGCACCAAGAAGCATAAAATACCTAGGGAT
Source organism: Prionailurus bengalensis (assembly GCF_016509475.1). Classification (NCBI taxonomy): domain Eukaryota; kingdom Metazoa; phylum Chordata; class Mammalia; order Carnivora; family Felidae; genus Prionailurus; species Prionailurus bengalensis. The sequence continues at coordinate 89,243,536 of NC_057348.1, read as the reverse complement.
AAATCTAACCAAAGATGTAAAAGATCTGTATGCTGAAAACTATAGAAATCTTATAAAGGAAATTGAAGAAGGTATAAAGAAATGGAAAAAAATTCCGTGCTCATGGATTGAAGAATAAATATTGTCAAAATGTCAATACTACCCAAAGCTATCTACACATTCAATGCAATCCCAATCAAAATGGCACCAGCATTCTTCTCGAAGCTAGAACAAGCAATCCTAAAATTCATATGGAACCACAAAAGGCCCCGAATAGCCAAAGTAATTTTGAAGAAGAAGACCAAAGCAGGAGGCATCACAATCCCAGACTTTTGCCTCTACTACAAAGCTGTCATCATCAAGACAGCATGGTATTGGCACAAAAACAGACACATAGACCAATGGAATAGAATAGAAGCCCCAGGATAGACCCACAAATGTATGGCCAACTAATCTTTGACAAAGCAGGAAAGAACATCCAATGGAAAAAAGACAGTCTCTTTAACAAATGGTGTTGGGAGAACTGGACAGCAACATGTAGAAGGATGAAACTAGACCACTTTCTTATACCATTCACAAAAATAAACTCAAAATGGATTAAGGACCTGAATGTGAGACAGGAAACCATCAAAACCCTAGAGGAGAAAGCAGGAAAAGACCTCTCTGACCTCAGCTGCAGCAATTTCTTACTTGACACATCCCCAAAGGCAAGGGAATTAAAAGCAAAAATTAACTATTGGGACCTCACGAAGATAAAAAGCTTCTGCACAGCAAAGGAAACAACCAACAAAACTAAAAGGCAACCAACGGAATGGGAAAAGATATTTGCAAATGACATATTGGACAAAGGGCTAGTATCCAAAATCTATAAAGAGCTCACCAAACTCCACACCCAAAAAACAAATAATCCAGTGAAGAAATGGGAAGAAAACATGAATAGACACTTCTCTAAAGAAGACATCCGGATGGCGAACAGGCACATGAAAACATGTTCAATGTCGCTCCTCATCAGGGAAATACAAATCAAAACCACACTCAGATATCACCTCACGCCAGTTAGAGTGTCCAAAATGAACAAATCAGGAGACTATAGATGCTGGAGAGGATGTGGAGAAACAGGAACCCTCTTGTGCTGTTGGTGGGAATGCAAACTGGTGCAGCCACTCTGGAAAACAGTGTGGAGGTTCCTCAGAAAATTAAAAATAGACCTACCCTATGACCCAGCAGTAGCACCTCTAGGAATTTACCCAAGGGAAACAGAAGTGCTGATGCACAGGGGCACTTGTACCCCAATGTTTATAGCAGCACTTTGAACAATAGCCAAATTGTAGAAAAAGCCTAAATGTCCATCAACTGATGAATGGATAAAGAAATCGTGGTTTATATACACAATGGAGTACTATGTGGCAATGAGAAAGAATGAAACATGGCCTTTTGTAGCACTGTGGATGGAACTGGAGAGTGTGATGCTAAGTGAAATAAGCCATACAGAGAAAGACAGATACCATATGTTTTAACTCTTATGTGGATACTGAGAAACTTAACAGAAACCCATGGGGGAGGGGA